>NC_056725.1:1378447944-1378505783 GCF_019279795.1 Protopterus annectens | reverse complement strand
GTGTGTGTGTACACTGTGTGTGTGCTACCATATTGTGTGTGTACACATGTGGTGTGTGTGTGTACACATGTGGTGTGTGTGTGTACACATGTGGTGTGTGTGTGTACACATGTGGTGTGTGTGTGTACACATGTGGTGTGTGTGTACACATGTGGTGTGTGTGTGTACACACGCAGCAGTGTGTGTACACACGTGTGTGTGTGTACACACTGTGTGTGTACACGCGTGTGTGTGTGTGTGTACACACGTGTGTGTGTGTACACGTGTCTCGTGGTGTGTGTGTACACGTGTCTCGTGGTGTGTGTGTACACATGTGGGGTGTGTGTGTGTACACATGTGGGGTGTGTGTGTGTGTACGTGTGTGTGTGTGTGTACGTACACGTGTGTGTGTGTACGTACACGTGTGTGTGTGTGTGTACGTACACGTGTGTGTGTGTGTGTACGTACACGCATACTGTGTGTACAATAACGCAGGTGTGTGTGTGTGTGTACACGTGTGTGTGTGTGTGTACACGTGTGTGTACACGTGTGTGTGTGTGTACACACGTGTGTGTGTGTGTGTACACACGTGTGTGTGTGTGTGTACACGTGTGTGTGTGTGTGTGTGTACACACGTGTGTGTGTGTGTGTGTACACACGTGTGTGTGTGTGTGTGTACACACGTGTGTGTGTGTGTGTGTACACACACGTGTGTGTGTGTGTGTGTGTGTGTGTGTACACACGTGTGTGTGTGTGTGTGTGTACACACGTGTGTGTGTGTGTGTGTACACGTGTGTGTGTGTGTGTGTGTGTACACACGTGTGTGTGTGTGTACACACGTGTGTGTGTGTGTGTACACACGTGTGTGTGTGTGTGTGTACACACGTGTGTGTGTGTGTGTACACACGTGTGTGTGTGTACACACGTGTGTGTGTGTGTGTGTACACACGTGTGTGTGTGTGTGTGTGTACACGCACGTGTGTGTGTGTGTGTACACGCACGTGTGTGTGTGTGTGTACACGCACGTGTGTGTGTGTGTGTACACGCACGTGTGTGTGTGTACACGTGTGTAGTGTGTGTGTGTACACGTGTGTGTGTGTGTGTGTACACACGTGTGTGTGTGTGTGTACACACGTGTGTGTGTGTGTGTGTACACACGTGTGTGTGTGTGTGTGTACACACGTGTGTGTGTGTGTACACACGTGTGTGTGTGTGTACACACGTGTGTGTGTGTGTACACGTGTGTGTGTGTGTGTACACACGTGTGTGTGTGTGTACACGTGTGTGTGTGTGTGTACACGTGTGTGTGTGTGTGTGTACACACGTGTGCGTGTGTGTGTACACACGCACGTGTGTGTGTAATAACACGCAGGCGTGTGTGTGTACACGTGTGCGTGTGTGTGTACACGTGTGCGTGTGTGTGTACACACGTGCGTGTGTGTGTACACACGTGCGTGTGTGTGTACACACGTGCGTGTGTGTGTACACACGCGCGTGTGTGTGTACACACGTACGTGTGTGTACACGTGTGCAGGTGTGTGTACACACGCGTGTGTGTACACGTGCGTAGTGTGTGTGTACACACGCGGTGTGTGTGTGTGTACACGCTGTGAGTGTACACACGTGTGCGTGTGAGTGTACACACGTGTGCGTGTGAGTGTACACACGTGTGCGTGTGAGTGTACACACGTGTGCGTGTGTACACGTGTGCGTGTGTGTGTGTACACGTGTGTGTGTGTGTGTACACGTGTGTGTGTGTGTGTGTGTACACGTGTGTGTGTGTGTGTGTACACGTGTGTGTGTGTGTGTGTACACGTGTGTGTGTGTGTGTGTGTGCATATATATATATATATATATATATATATGTGTGTATATATATATGCGCGCATATATCTATACACATGTATGTGTGTGTGTATATATGTGTGTATATATGTGTGTATATATATGTGTGTATATATGTGTATATATATGTGTATATACATGGGTATATATATGTGTATATATATATATGTGTATATATATATATATATATATATATATATAGATATAGATATAGATATATATATATATATAGATATAGATATAGATATAGATATAGATATATATAGATATATATATAGATATATATAGATAGATATATATAGATATATATATAGATATCTATACACGTGTGTATATAGATATATGAATATATATATATATATATATATATATATATATATATATATATATATATATATATATATATATATATATAGAGAGAGAGATATAGATAGATATAGAGATATATATATATATATATATATATATATATATAGATATATACACACATACACACACACAATGGGAGATCATGCCCGTTAAACCTGGTAGACTTGTTTGAGACTGTCACCAAGTCCCTGAATGAGGGGACATGTCTTTACACAGCCTACCTGTACTTGGCCAAGGATTTTGCCACTATCTTCCACTCTGCCATCATTGACAAACTCACCCAGCTAGGTATTAATCCTTTATATCGTTAGGTATGTCACTGAGTGGCTCACTGATAGAGCAGGCACAGTCAAAGTAGGCGACTCCACCTGCAACCAGTGGTGTTCCACAGGGCTCAGTCCTGTTTGCTGATGACTGCAAACTGGGACTGGTCCTAGAGTCTTCATATGATGTCAACATCCTACTAGATGGCCTTTAGCTCTAATCATTTGTTTAAGTTATGGCCTTAAACTCAATGCAAAGAAATGTCTTATCCCTTTTGGTAAAATCGATGTTCCTGCTGACTGCCACAAAAATTGCAGCACCCCAAGTATGCACTCAGTGTTGAGAGACTTAGACACACAGGTTGACAGAAACCTGAACTTAGTTGTTCATGTCTCCACAGTTGTAAGAGAGGTATTCTGTATTGCTCATCTCATCTCATAAGTAAAGGGATTGCCTCCAGACACCAAAGTTATAACCTTCCTGTACTCTACGCTCATCAGGCCAATAACCTTTCCAAGCACCTTCACAGTTGGAGAGACCACAAAGGTTCCTCACAAGGAAAATTCAAGGTCTTCAGCTTCTGTCCTGTTTGGATCGTCTGAAATCACTGTCACTTTGTTCTGTTTCGTACAGAATACTTGGAGGCAATCTCTGCCTTGCATGTAACGCAGTCTGTAATCCTGTTTTATTGGAAGTGCTGCTTATCTGCAAGTCAAATGGTTTACTGGGTACTTGTTCTAAAGATTTTAACCTAGTTTGTGACATTAACAGAACCTACTGGAGGGTCAGATTTGTCTCCCCGAGGTTACCATACCTTTAGAACAGACTCCCACTTCATGTCCGAGAGCCTTATTGGCCCTCTTCAAATGCAGTCTGGACGATTGGATGGTTAACCGTAAATTCACCCCGGGTGTTCCACTTGTATCTTTCTTGGACAGGGATCAATAGGCTTTGATCATGGAAGAGTAGAACTTTGCAAGGCTTGTAAGGGCTCTATGGACGTTAGCCAAATAACTTCCTGTGATCATATAGATGTGTACAGATAGATTATTGCATATGGGGGTGTGTGTATAGTGCGTGGATATAGAGAGCGTGTGTGTGTGTATGTATGTATGTATATATATGTATATATATATATATATATATATTTATATATATATATATATATATATATATATATATATATATATATATATATATATATATATATATATATATATATATATATATATATATATATATATATATATATATATATATATTTATATATATTTATATATATATAAATATATATATATATATATATATTTATATATAGAGATAGATAGATATAGATAGATATAGATATATACACACACATACCTATGAACCTATATATATGTATATAGAGAGATGTGTGTGTGTGTGTATATATAGATATATATATGTATATAATCGGTTCATAGGTGGGTACTAGGCTATCAGCCTTGGGGCCTATACAAGCCCAGCCAAAAAGGTACCCTGGCTTTTGCCGCACAAGAAAATTATTTTCCTGTGCCACTGTCTAGCAGAGCCACAGAGGTTATCCCCGGGGTGAATTTCCTATTTCCCATCCAATCATCAGGACTTTTTTCTTTAAGAGTGTTAGAGGAGCTTTGTTTGATATAGATAGGTAGGTTGTTTCAGAGTTTGGGAAGTCTGTGGGACAGGAATCTATCTTTCCGGCATGCTCTGTTTATTGTGGTGACAAGGTTTAGGTGTAGCTCAGAGGGATTGGGATTTCTTTAAGTGGAGCATGTCCAACAGTTCTGGGTTTGGCATAGCTTTGTATGTTAGGCAGAGATCACCTCTGAGTAGGTGAAATGCGACGAAGTAAAGCTGGAGTTTTTTGAGACTGTCTGCGTAGGGCATCTGTTTGAGGCCGGTAATCCTCTTTGTGAGGTATTTCTGCGGGCTTTCTTGTTGTAAATGTTTTGTGAGGTACATACCAAAAGGGGCGTTGTACTCTATAATGGGTCTAATGAGTGATGAGTAGCGGGGAACAATGACCTCTTTTTCTGGATGAGAAACCTTTTGTGATGGTGTGCCACGTAGAAGTATTTACTGACTACTGTGGCAATGTGATTATCAAAGGAGAGACTACTGTCCACCTGTGTCCCAAGGTCTCTTATCACACGTTTGGTGTTAAGTATACTACCACCTCTATTGTTCATGGGTACAGAGTTTTTACCAAAGGGGATGACAATGCACTTTTTGGCATTGAGCTTGAGGCCATGGCTTTGACACCAGGCATCTGTCTCAGTGAGGCCCTTTTGTAGGATGTTCACATCGTTAGAAGTTTCGATTATGGCTCCTAGTTTGCAGTCATCTGCAAACTTTGTTAGCCTGTACTTCAGAGAAGTAGATAGCAAACAGGAGAGGACCCAGGTCTGAACCCTGTAGTACTCCACTTGTCACTGGTCTGATGTTGGATTTGGAGTCTGCTACTTTCACAGTGTGGGCTCTGTCAGTGAGCCAGTTGGCATCCCATCTTGTGACATAGGGATTTATACCTAGTTTAGTGAGTTTATAATTCCAGAGTGGGAGATGGTGTCGAAAGCCTTGGCAAGATCTATATAGGCTGTGTGAACCACCTTACCCTTGTCTACGGCTTTGGTGACTGCTTCAAAGAAGTCTATCAGGTTTAGGAGACATGATCTGCATTTTACAAACCCAAACTGGGTTGGATCCAGAGTTTGGAGATTACCAATGTCTGTTTATAAGTTCCATGATGTTACGTTCCATGGCCATGCAGACCAGGCTTGTCAGGCTAATGGGGCGGTAGTTCCCGGGGTCCGTGGTGGCTCCCCCCTTGTGGAGTAAGATAACCGTTGCTGTGCACCATTCAGCAGGCACAAAGCCTGAGGTGAGGCTATAATTGAACATGGTACTTATGTGGGGGTGCCAGTTAGTTTTGTAGTTCGTGTAGAACGCAGCCTGGGATGTTGTCTGGTCCCATGGATGCTGTGTTCCTGGCTTTGGAGAGTGTGGTTTTTACCTGTGCAGCCGTGATTACAGGAACTATGCCTTCTTCCAGTATAGAGATGGGCTCTCTCGGGTGTGAGAGGGGGGTAAAGTTAGCACTGAACCTATCTGCCAGGATGTTGGTAATATCAGTTGGGTCTGTATATTTGGTGCCATTGTGCTGTAACTCAGAGCAGTTTCTAGAATATTGCTATTGAGATTCTTGACATAGCTATAGAATGCTTTGTGGTTGTCTTTAGAATCAGTGGCTATTTTGTTTTCGTAACTAGCTTTGGAGGATTTTATCAGGGATTGCAGTTTCTTACTGAGGCTGACCAGGGAGCTCCTCCACTCTTGGGATTTTACTCTCTTTTGCAAGAGTTTTTTCCTTCTCTTGTACAGTTTGTTTATGGCAGGGGACCACCAGATTGGCTTCCTTTTTTTGGAGGATAGAGTCTTGGTTCTGTTTGGGATAGCGCGATCCATGCACTTTTGTAAGTGCTTATAAAGTGCAATTGTGTAGGATTCAGTAGTCGTAACTGTATTGTCCATCTGCATGGGTGTCATGAAGTTCACCACTTCTGTCTTAAGAAGCATGAAGTTGGCTTTGGAGAATTTTTTTACCATGGTTTCCTTAATGGGTGGGTGGAGGCAGGATGTGGATATCTAGGGTAATTAGCTTATGTTTGGATCGGACCAATGAGGCGTCGATGTCAGGTGTGGAACACCGGTCACTCATGTTGGTAATGACTAGATCTGGGATATTTTTACCTCTGGTGGGGGTGTGGATAAGTTGATCCAGGGCATTGGAGTTTATGAATTCCAGAAAGCATTGAGCGAAGGAGTTGGTACATGAGTAGTTTTCCCAGTTAATGGTGGGGTAGTTGAAATTGCCCATTATTAGGGTGTTTGGTTCATCCCTAATATTTTCCAGTACATAAAGAAAAGAGGAGTGGGAATCCTGGGGCATGGTGGGTGATCTGTAGCAAGCTACAATTTGGATTCCAGTTTTGCCCAGAGTTAGTTGCACTTGGATAACCACAGCTGCATTTTGCTGAGCAACTAGCCTGGAGGTGTGGATATCCTTAATGAATATGGACACCTCTCCGCCTTTGGTGTTCCGGTCCAGGTTACATGGCCGAAAAGTGTGGTACAAGTTATAGCCTGGGACTGCAGGGGTGTTCTCTGGAGCCTTGAACCAGGTCTCAGTCACTTCACAGATATCGATGTTTTCCATTTTAAGGAGTGCCTCAAGTGAGTGCATTTTGAGATTGACTTCTAGCATGTAGTAGCATCACCCTCAGTTTTTGCTTGCCAGTTCCTGTTAGTGGTGAATTTGTCATTTGAACCTTGCCTAAAAAAGGCACTATAGGGGCGGCAAGAACCTTAGTCAGTATCCGGAATCCTAGGGGTGACAGGTGCAGGCCATCTCTGGCAAAGCATCCTGGTCTGTCAACCATGTCATCCCAGGCAGACAGATACTGGATCCCTTTAGAATGGCACCAGAAGCTTAACCAATTGTTGAAGTCAATCGTTTTGTCTTTGTACTGCGGCATTATTCTGGGTGATGGCAGAATGCTACTCAGGGCTAGGGTCATACCTGCCTGGGCTACAAGATCGGAGAGCTCTTCCATGTCTTTCTTCATGTAGTCCAGGGAGGTACATCTCAGGTCGTTCATACCAACATGGACAATGACAGAGTCATATTTGTACTTGTGGAGTGATCCAAGTGCGTGGGTTATGTGGCGGATCCTGACACCAGACAGGCAGCTGACAGTAATCTTCTCCTTCTTTAACCTGGTGAGTGGGACATCAGTGTGCCTGACTATAGCGTCGCCTATGACTAGTGTGTTGGGTACGTTGTTTTGCCTTATTGGCTGTGTTTGAGTGGCACACTGAGTCTGCGGGCTATGTGTCATTTGGGTTGTGTTGGGGGGGTGGGGGTTGCTTGCATTTCCTGCTTAGGAGGTCTCTGTGTTTGAGCAGATTATTATTGAGAGCTTCTGCAAATGTTTTTGTGTTTGTGTGGATTTTTGGTGGTGTAGATTTAGTGAGACTGTGATGAGTGTGATGCAAGTGTTTACCTTTTCTTGACTGTCAAGTTCAGTCTTGATTGGAGAGAGCTTTACCTCCAGTTTGGCTAGATAAGTGCATCAATCACAGGTTGTAGTGTTTGGTGTTAGGAGGAGAGGGTTGTCTGTGTACATGAGGCAATTTCTACATTGCCCCAAGATGCCCAGATTCATCAGATAGACAGGAGAGAACACTGGGAGCTGACCCTTGGACATGCCTGAATAAACACTCTTGTTCGGTATATACTTTTCCGAGGTACTGGCAAACGTGGGAGGACTATGGCTCACCAAGTTCGCAGACGACTGCAAACTGGGCGCCATATTCAACTCTCCAGCTGACACAAACATCCTTCAAAAAGGTCTCGCAGAGACAGATAACTGGTGCCAGCGCCATGGTTTAAAGCTAAATGCCAAAAAATGTATAGTCATACCCTTTGGCAAAAACAATGTGCCCACAAATTACAACATAGGCGGAAACCCATTAATTACAGAGAAAGTTATTAGGGACCTGGGGACCCAAGTTGATAGCAATCTCTCCTTTGAAAACCTCATTGCCAAAGTGGTTAGAAAGACCTTCTACATAGCCCACCTCATCACAAAGGGTTTCACATCTAGATCAAGAGAGGTAATCGTGCCTGTTTATTCATCCCTCCTCAGGCCCATCATAGAATACAATGCCCCTTTAGGGATGTACCTTACCAGACACCTGCAGCAATTAGAAAGACCCCAAAAGTATCTCACCAAGAGGATCAAGGGTCTCAAACAGATGCCATATGCTGCTCGGTTAAAAAAACTCCAGCTCTACTCAGTTGCATACCGTCTACTTCGAGGCGATCTATGCCTGACATACAAAGCTATGTCAAATCCAGAATTAATGGACATGCTCCACCTCAGTAAATCTAAATCCCTTAGAGCCACACGCTCGAGGGACTTGAACCTCAGCACAGAAATAAATAGAACTTGCTGGAGGGACAGGTTCATAACCCAGAGGCTCCCTTCGCTCTGGAATAGAATTCCAGTTCATGTGAGGCAGAGCACCTCACTGAATCTCTTCAAGAAGAATCTCGATAAGTGGATGGGGGTTCGTAGGTTTGTCCCAGGGATTACTCCCGTGTCACTATTAGACAGAGGCACAGTAAACTAAACCTTAAAAAGGGCACAGTATACTCAAATCAAGGGGTGGCGTAAGCCATACAGAATCGGGCTAGACTTATAATTGCCCCAGGGCAGATAGCCTAGTATGAACCTATAAAAAAACTATTTTCCTCTAGATAAGTGTGGAAACAGAGTACAAGAGCTGTTTTTCTCTCAGCAAGTGAGGAATGTAAGTACCAAAACTGTTTTCCTTTAGGTAATGAGGAAAGTTGAGTGCTGTAGTAATTAGTAGGTTTAGTGCTTACAAGTTCTGAACGAGTGCTGATCACGGATAAGCAAATTCAAGTGCTAAAAGTAAGAATCTGTATCTGGACTAAACTAGTTACAGGAAAGGGGGGAAACAAGTGCAAATGTGGGCTTTTAAATCAGAAAGTTGAGAGATGGAAAAACTGCCCAAATGGCCAGTAACTACATTTTCTGGGCCAGAACCACTCCTTTTGTTGTAGATAGGTTACCTAGTGCTTACCACTCCCACTGATGAGCTAGAAGGCTTCCCTCCAACACAGAAAGCTTGAGGGGGCTCAGAAGCTTACATACAGTCCTGAATACAGCAAATCTGCATCTGCACTACACTAGTTTACAGGAAAGGTGTGTGTGTATATATATATATATATATATATATATATCTACACACACACACATACATTTGTAGCGGAGCAGGGTGTTGGGCGTGTTGATGGATTGGCTGTTCTGGTATTTTTGGCTCTGATGGGACGGTCTTTTGGCATCTCCGGCCCTGTCTGCTTTCAAGGTGGTGGAGAGGGTCCTTTCCCGTACCTAGGAGATCCTCTGCTCCCACCCTTTTGGATTCCCTTCTCCCCCCTTTGGAGACCTGAGACGTCGGCTCTGCCCCATTGGGATAGCCGGCCCAGCAAAGCCTTAAAGTGCTTCCAGTCTTGGAACCCCATATCTCTTCCGACATCTCCCCAGAACACCCCATTGAGGAGATTCCCCAGAAGAAAAGGTGTAAAAGAAGGCACCAGGATTCCCTAGAGGAATCCCGTCACTGAATATACCGATTTTTCAAGAAGGGGAATGGTCACCCAGATCTCCACCCAAAGAGGTGGATGGTCTTCCCAAACCCCGACCCCAGAAGAATGTGTTTGGAGGTTTTTGACTGCAGCTCTTCTACATCTTGGGTGACCCTCCCCCGATGCCCTTATTGACCTAGTGTCAGGCAGGGCTTGGAAGGATCCTGACATTGTAGAACCAATACCCAAGCATGTGGACAAAATTGTGTTCACCCCAACCACCCCATTCGACAAAGGGCATTTTGGTAGATGCCATGGTTGCAGCAACCACTAAATGGGAGCTGGCCCGGGAAAGCTCCTCAGTCCCCCTCGCCCCCAACAGGGTTCTAGGGTGATGGACAGTTTCAGCAAGAGACTTTACGCCTTGTCTACCTTCATCGTGCGAGCCTTAAACTACCTTTCCCATTTCCCCAGGCTACAGAGGAACTAAATCAAAGAACTGCATGTTGGGCCCAGAGTGCGTATCTGATGAGGACAGGAAATCCTCCTTTAATTTAGCCACTCTACAATCGATATCAAATACGTTCATGAGGTTCATCTGCCATGTGGCAGTGGGTACTTCTAGGGCCGCTGGTTCTGACATTACCATTAGGCGTCATGCTTGGATATGGCTGTGTGATTTTGTGGAACCCTTCAAGGCATCCTTCGTCAGTGCCCCTTTTGATGGATAGTCTTTGTTTGGGCCCCCTGATAGAGAGCGAGACTTCCGTAGTGAGGGAGACTGTAAGACGCGGTCTTCCGTTGGGATCTGTTTCTGCACCACCCCCCCCCCCCCCCAGAGGTCCTTCTCCAAGAACCAGCAAAGGGAGGGGCTGTGTTTCAGAAGATCCTTTTCAGGAATTGCAGGACTCCCCCCACCCCCAGAGGCAGGGGGAGGAAATGGCCACAATAGTAGATGCCACCCCTGTGGCAGAGGGGGTCCGCAAAGTCAAGGTTTTCAGGATTCTTTCTCGGACAGACCCTTACAGCGCTCCTGAGGGATTTGCCAACTGTTTTCTGGAGGCAGTTGGGGGCTGCTAATCCTTGTACCCACACACCTGGCTAGACATCACAAACTATCATTTGGTGCAAAGGATCATATCCTGAAGGTACTTAATTCCCTTTTCAAAAAACCCCAAACCAAGTCATCTCTTCCACATGTTCCACGTAATCGGAGAGAGGCAGCAGAGTTTGAAATCTCAAAGCTGCTGCAAAAGAGTCATCTAGAAGGTCTCACCAGATCAGTTTGGATCAGGTGTTTACTCGAGGTTCTTTTTAGTAGCAAAAATAGACAGGGGACCTCAGACCCATCTTGCATCTGACATCTCTGAACAAGTAGGTAAAAGGAACAAAATTCAGGTTGGTTGTGATCCACTGGATTCTACCTCTCTCGAAAAATGGACAAGTGGATGTGCTCAGTAGACCTGAAGGATGGGTGCTACCACATCAAGATGGACAGGCACTCCAGAAGGTACCTACCTTCAGGCTGGCAGCCAATCATTACCAGTTCAGAGTGTTTTCCTTTGGTCTCACTACAGCCCCCAGGGTGTTCAACAAATGCATGGCCGTAGTTGCAGCTCATCTCGGACTGCAAGGATACCATTTGTTTCCACACCTGGACGACTGGCTCTTAACTGCTCCAACCAAGCATCTACTTATCCAAGCCATAGGACTACCTGTTGCAGCTGGGTTCTACCTTGGCCGTAAATATGAACCTAGATAAATCCCAGCTTCAACCAGTTCATTAGATTTTATAGGGGCATGTTTTGGATACATCCAGAGCCTGACCCTTCGTTACTCCAGACAGGATATCAGATTTAAAACTACGTCAGATTTTGGGAGTTCTAGCTCCTCCAGCCAAACTGGTCCTTAGGGCCATGGGTTCCATGGTGGCCAGCATTACTCTGCTACCCACAGCATTCCTGCACATGAGAATTCTACAATGGACCTTGGCAGTCCAGTGATCACTTGTTGAACTACCCCTCAACTGTCCACTCAAACTATCTTGGGTTTGCAAGGAGTCTCTCTTCTCTCTGGTGGCTTCAATCCCGGAGGTTCTTGAAGGATGTCCCTTTGTTCTTCCTCCCCAAAAGCCACATTGACCACGAATGTCTCCCAGGTAGGGTGGAGGTGGCATTACTTAGGTCGAATGGTCCAAGACACATGAATATCTCAGGAGACCGATCTGCATATCAATGTCTTGGAGATGAGGATGGTCCTTTTAGCATTACAGGCTCTTTACAGCCTCATTTCTTCAGGGACATTTGCGATTCAAATGGACAATGTCAGTTTGGTACATCAACAAGCATGGGGGACCAGATTCCCTACCCCCTATGCCAAGAAGCAATGAGAGTGTGGTGGTGGGCAATTTTTACCACCTGTTTTTTGATGCAATGCACATTCTGGAAGACTGAAACATTCTAGTGGACAGGCGGCTCAGCAGAGTTCTATTGATGCCTTGCAAGAGGTAACTAGACCAGTCATTGGTGAACATAATCTTCCACACGTGGGGTCAACCTTGCTGTGATCTCTGCCTCTCCACACAACAAGTATAGCACAAGATTAATGTATGGCTCACTATTACATGGCAGCTAGTAGACAAATAAAGCAAAGTCAAAATCAAGCCACAACTCCACAGCTGAAATCAATTATCAAACAACTCAAGTGCTTTTTCAAACACTTTATATGTTCTTTAAAAGTAGTTCAAGTATCAAGTAATGCAAAATAACACACAGACCTTTCGGTCCTAGTGTGTTTTTTAAAATGTCCGTAAAAATACATCCCACAGACCTTTCGATCCTAATTCATTCTTCATATACTTGGCAAATAACTAGTAGAAACGTTGATGCCACAGTGTCAATGAAGCAACGTTGGCTTCTTGTCAGAATTCAAAAGATAAAACAAACTCTAAAGTTTGAGTATCACATTATGAAGGACGCTTGGTAAACAAGAATACAAGGTATGCAATACTGCAAAGTCCTGGGCTGATAAGCACTCTTCAAAGAGATGTTAACTCAAAGCTAAAAGCTTTTCGGGGTTTTTTCAGAGTTTAAATGGCTCCGGGTTGATCGCTTTCAGAACATAAATTTCTGCAAGCACCTTGGCTAGTAAATCTTTCTAAATAGCAAACAAAGCTTTCAGTTGACAAATGGTTGATAATTCCACAGCATAAACAAAGCAAAAAACTTCGAAAGTCCCAAATTAACACGATAAGCGATTTCGGTAAAACCTTCTCATATCTGGTAGGGACTCCATTTCTTTCTTTCTTAGAAGGCTTAGCCAATAATCAGAGAGAATGGATAACTCCCCTCTTTTTAAAACAAAGTAGTAGCAGCCAGTAGTTTCATTTGCTAAGATACACACCTTCTCATTCAAACAATAGTAGGTCTTCTAGTTTTCAGAATTGGTTTTAAAGGAGTAACAGCATTAAGTCCTGGAGGGCAATCTGCCCGTAAATTAATTATCCACTTTGTTTCACTTCAGTTTTGGTGGTCACATCACCTCTTTTTATTCCTTCATAAATTTTATCAGTAGCCTTAAAAACAAAGCTGTGGTTCGGGAATCTAGAAACGTAGCGCTAAGGCATTATGCACATCCCCTTTACATATATCATTTAAATGTCGTAGAATCCTTCTTTTAAATATTTGGTTTTTCCAACGTAAAATGAAGTACAATTCTTACAGGTTGCTAAGTAAACCACATTCTTGGTGGTACAAGTTACTTTACAATTGAAGATGTATTCAGGATTAGTAACTGGATGTATATAAACATTGCTACTATCTATAAAACCACAAGTGGTACAGTTACCACATTGAAAAGTCCCTTTGCGTCCTACAGCTCTGATTTTATAAAGCCATCCTTTGTACACAAGTCTCTTAATATTCATTTTGTTTTCATAACCAAGTCGTGGTTTAGTTCCTACTGTGGTACAAAGGTTCAGGTTTTTAAGTATTGGCCAAAACTTAAACAATGTCCTTAACTTGTTTTTTGTCAGTACTATAGGTTAGCATTAACCTCAAAGGCTGTGGCTCCTGTTACACCATTCTTGGTTCTTGATTGTGTTCTGGTATTTAGCTCCTTTTGAAAGGTAACTAAAGCAGATTGTTTCTTGTTTAGAATAGCCACGTAATTGTAAACGCTCTTTCAAGTCAGTCATTTCTTGTTGTATAACTTCTGCTTGCATGCATCTTTTAGAAATTGTAGTTAACTCGTTCTTCATTATATTCTTTGCAACATGCTTGGGATGCGTGCTATTCCTATGGAGGTAATGATTTCTCCAGATAGTTTTTCTAAAAAGGGAGATCTCAGTTTCTTTTTCTCGGTCTAAAATGATGTAAACATCAAGGAAGCTGCCTTATTGTTGTGAATATTGGCTTGTAAACTTCAAAAAAGTAGTAGTTTCATTTAAATACTGCAAAAATTCTGACTCTTCACCTTCCCATAATAGGAAAAGGTAGTCTACAAAACGACCATAGAATTTGAAATGGTGAAACCATGGATTCATGGTACTATTAACATACTGCTTTTCCCAATCTGATGGAACTACACTGGCATAACTCTTGGCACAGGGGGTGCCCATGGCTACCCCCCCCCCCCAGCGCTGCCAATAGATGTTTGAACCATAAGTGAAAAAGTTAGTTTCAAGTACTATTTCAAGTAGAGAACAAATAAGACTTGCATTCCTGTGATTAAGTTCTCCAATAACTTTCCTAACACAGTTTCTATTCCATGTTCATTTGGAATAGAAGTAAACAGACTTGTTACATCCATTGTTGTCAGCAATAAGTTGGTCTTGTCCATTAATATGTTCATAGATTCTTTCAATTTATACAAGAAATCATCAGTGTCTCTCAGGACACTGAGAATATTGGCTAAAATCATTTTTAATTCTTTCTCAATATAAAGTGACTTGGTCTCAGTTACCCATCCTTGTCCAGCTACAATTGGACGGAGTGGTGGGTTAAAGGAGTACCGCACCCACAGACTCAAACATGTTTAAAACATCATGGCATGATGTTTCCTACACTTTAACAGCACTCTGGGATTATTTACAGGATTTTAAATATTTTTATATGTAATTCCAGACTCTGACCATCTGGAGGCTGGCATATTGACGTGGTTTGGATAAATCAGGTTGCCATCCAGTATCCCAGAAATCATTGTTTGGCTCAAAAATGTTACATCAAGCAGGCCTCAGTTTGCCTAAAGTTCCTGTCATTTCATAGATGTTGCATGCATACAAAGTACTGAGTAAAATAGAACAGTGTAAGTAACATTCCCTGCTGCTGGATGACTACTTAACACTAAAGACTTAGCTTTATTGAAGACTTCGGATCTGAAATTCGACTTCGAAAATCTTAGGAGTCGGCCGACCGGCACTTGCGAACTGCTTCTGCTTCGGGCACCACGCGGCAAGAAAGACTGGAGAAAATGACGTCTGATGAATTATATATACCCCTGGCGCACTGACGTCGGGGAAGAAGCGACAGCAACAGACGCCGAACCAAGACTTTGGAAATTCAGGCCAACTGCGGGACCGCCTGACGACAAGATAACCCAAGTGTGATGACTGCAGCAGGGTAACACGCTGAACATCAACGTTGGCTTCTTGTCAGAATTCAAAAGATAAAACAAACTCTAAAGTTTTGAGTATCACATTATGAAGGACGCTTGGTAAACAAGAATACAAGATATACAATACTGCAAAGTCCTGGGCTGATAAACGCTCTTCAAAGAGATGTTAACTCAAAGCTAAAAGCTTTTTGGAGTTTTTTCAGAGTTTAAATGAGTATATATGGAAATGTGAAGCAAGAAAATAAAATACTGAAGAAACCTAGTATATTTGTTCCTACGAATCATCCCAGCAGTCGACTTGTTTACCCGAATGTGTAATGATGTAGACAAATTAAGGAAGGGAAAAGATACCAAACATTTCCATAATATGCCCTCAAGACAGACAAGCCATTTTTGATCTACAACATAATGAAGACAGTGTTGAAACCAGCTGATAAAGGGGGTAGCATTGCAGTTCTTTTGTCTGAGTGGTATAGGACTGGAATGCAAGATATGTTAGACCGGGTAACCTACTCAAAAGTGGATTCTCGCAAGTTAGACATGCATATAAAGAAAATTCAAGATCAACTTGATTGTATGATGCTAGAAGGCAGTTTGAATTTTGAGCAGTACGAATTTTTCAAAGTTAGCCACCATACTATTCCATCTATAAGTGGGTTGCCGAAAATACATAATCTAGTTAACCCACCACTCCGTCCAATTGTAGCTGGACAAGGATGGGTAACTGAGTCCATGTCACTTTATATTAAGAAAGAATTAAAAATGATTTTAGCCAATATTCCCAGTGTCCTGAGACACTGATGATTTCTTGTGTAAATTGAAAGAATCTATGGACATATTAACGGACAAAACCAACTTATTGCTGACAACAATGGATGTAACAAGTCTCTTTACTTGTATTCCAAATGAACATGGAATAGAAACTGTTAGGAAAGTTATTGGAGAAATTAACAATCACAGGAATGCAAGTCTTATTTGTTCTCTACTTGAAATGGTACTTGAAACTAACTTTTTCACTTATGGTTCAAACATCTATTGGCAGCGCTGGGGGGTAGCCATGGGCACCCCCTGCGCCAATAGTTATGCCAATGTACTATCAGATTGGGAAAAGCAGTATGTTAATTGTACCATGAATCCATGGTTTCACCATGTCAAATTATGTGGTCGTTTTGTAGATTACCTTTTCCTATTATGGGAAGGTGAAGTCAGAATTTTTGCAGTATTTAAATGAAACTACTACTTTTTGAAGTTTACAAGCCAATATTCACGACAACAAGTCAGCTTCCTTGATGTTTACATCATTTTAGACCGAGAAAAAGAAATGGAGATATCCCTTTTTAGAAAAACTACCTGGAGAAATCATTACCTCCGTAGGAATAGCATGCATCCCAGGCATGTTACAAAGAATATAATGAACGAGTTAACTAGAATTTCTGAAAGATGCACGCAAGCAGAAGTTATACAACAAGAAATGACTGACTTGAAAGAGCGTTTGCAATTGCGTGGCTATTATAAACAAGAAACTGAATCTGCTTTAGGTACCTTTCAAAGGAGCCAAATACCAGAATACAATCAAGAACCAAGAATGGTGCAATAGGAGCCACAGCCTTTGAGGTTAATGCTAACCTATAGTACTGACAATAAACAAGTTAAGGACGTTGTTTCTAAGTTTTGGCCAGTACTTACTCAAGACCCGAACCTTTGTACCATAGTAGGAACTAAACCATGATTTGGCTATAAAAACAAAATGAATATTAAGAGACTTATGTACAAAGGATGGCTTTATAAAATCAGCCTGTAGGACGCAAAGGGACTTTTCAATGTGGTAACTGTACCGCTTGTGGTTTTATGTAGCAATGTTTATATCGTTAATAATCGTGAATAACCTCTTCAATTGTAAAGTAACTTGTACCACCAAGAATGTGGTTTACTTAGCAACCTGTAAGAATAGTACTTCATTTTACGTTGGAAAAACCAACAAAGAAGGATTCTACGACATTTAAATGATATACGTAAAGGAGATGTGCATAATGCCTTAGTGCTACTTGTTTCTAGATTCCCGAACCACAGCTTTGTTTTTAAGGCTATTGATAAAATTTATGAAGGAATAAAAAGAGGTGATGTGACCATCAAAACTAAAGTAAGTGCAACAAAGTGGATAATTAATTTACGGGCAGATTGCCCTCCAGGACTCCTTAATGCTGTTATTCCATTAAAACCAGTTCTGAAAACTAGAAGACCTACTGTTTGAATGAGAAGGTGTGTATGTTAGCGAATGAAACTATTGGCTGCTACTACTTTGTTTTAAAAGGGGGCGTTATCCATTATCGCTATGATTATTGGCTAAGCCTTCTAATAAAGAAAGAAATGGAGTCCCTACCAGATATGATCTGAAGAAGGTTTTACCGAAAGTGCTTATCGTGTTAATTTGGGACTTTTGAAGTTTTTTGCTTTGTTTATGCCGTGGAATTATCAACCATTTGTCAACTGAAAGCGTTGTTTGCTATTTAGAAAGATTTATTAGCCAAGGTGCTTGCAGCAATTTGTTCAGAAAGCGTCTATCAACTCGGAGCCATTTCAACTCTGAAAAAACTCCGAAAAGCTTTTAGCTTTGAGTTAACATTTCTTTGAAGAGCGTTTATCAGCCCAGGCCTTTGCAGTATTGTATACCTTGTATTCTTGTTAAGCGTCTTTCATAACGTGATACTCAAACTTGGAGTTTTTTATCTTTTGAATTCTGACAAGAAGCCAACGTTGTTTAATTGACACTGTGGCATCAATGTTTCTACTAATTATTTGCCAAGTATTTGGAGGACGAATTAGGACCGAAAGGTCTGTGTGATATACTTTTAAAGGACATTTTAAAAAACACACTAGGACCGAAAGTCTTTTATTTTGTATTACTTGATACTTGAACTACTTTTAAAGAACATAGTTTTTGAAAAAGCATTTGAGTTTGATAATTGATTTCAGCTGTGGAGTTGCGGCTTGATTTTGACTTTACAAGTATAGCAGGTTCTTCATCTTGATTCCTCTTCGGGGCAGTCACCCAGGGATGCTCTAGTCCATGCTTGGCCCCCGGATCAGTCTCTGCCTTTTCCCCACTTCCCAATAATGCTCACTTTTCTTCAGAAATCCTCCAGGTTGAAGAGCAAAGTGATCCTCATTGCCTCTTTTTAGCCCCTGCAAATCTAGTTCACTTTCCTTTTGATCTCAATTTTTCTCCGTGAACTCTCGATCCACACCTTGATTTACTAACCCATCCATCAGGGAAGTTTACCCTGATCTTCCAGGGCTGAAGTTTTCTACACGGTTTCTCCAATTCCGATGACTAGATCTGCCAGGCTTTCCTCCCCAGTCTGTAATATCCTGATCTCTTCACATAAATTTTCTGCCAGAAGAATCTACAGCAGCAAATGGAAAAGGTTTTCTATTTGGGCTAAACAGCAGGATTTGGACCCTTTTACCACTCCTGTTCAGCAGTCTTAGATTTTCTGGCTCACATTTTCCAGGGGTGGTGGGGCCGGCAGTCATTTCATGGTAAAGTTACAGTTGGCAGCCATTTTGAACTTTCATTTGGGTGAAAATGTTTCATCTTTAGCCTTATCCAGATTGTGTAAGGTTTTTTCTTAGGGGGACCCTTCTTCTTTGACCTCCTGTCAAATATCCATCTCCCCCTTGGATCTGCCTATGATTTTACAGGCCTTGGTCCTTCCCCCTTTGAACCTTCAGCCACAGTGGATTTGTTTATAATTTTATTCTTGGAGTACTGTTTTTCTTGTGACTATCACTTCTGTGAAACGAGTTTCTGAATTAGAAATTCTATCCTCTAAATATCCTTACTTAGTTTTCCATAAGGACAGAGTGGCCTTGCATGCTAACCCATCTTTTCTTCCTAAAGTCGCTGCTGAAAACAATATGAATCAATCCATCACCTTACGAATATATGCTTAATTTGTTCGAGATTTCCACTGAGAGTTGCATTTTTATCTAGACAGAACTAACTTAAATAATCTGATCAACTTTTTATAATCTTCTCTGATGTAAAAAAAAAAAAAAAAAAAAAAAGTGTGTGTGGGGGGGACCAGTCACCAAGACTGTTGTCTTTCGGCTTTTCCCTGTTAGGGGTCGCCACAGTGGAACTTCGGTCGCTAATGATTGGCAGTAGATTTTCACGAACGCCGAGGTGCCAGCTCGACATTCAACCTTCAATGAAGGCACGCTCATGTATGCATGTCTTTCGAACGCCCACCCAACCGCGGGGAGGACATGCAGACTCCAGAAGGCACTCTCCGCACTCCAGCCGAGAATTGAACGGGAGAACCTCTTGCTGTGAGGCAACAACGCTACCACTGCACCACCTGGTCACCAAGACTACCTTAGCAAAATGGTTGAGAGACTGCATCTTGTTGGAGTCCAAATGTGTCCCATTGCCTCAAAGTAAAAGGCTTACTGTACTAGATCCATGGCAACTTCTCAAGCCTTTTTGGTCAGTCTCTATTGATCACATGTTCAGCTGCCTCCTGGTCTAATTCTCACACCTTTATTTCCCACTACAAATTGGATGTAGTCAGTGTCCAGAAGTAGGGCTGCTTTTGGTTTTGCAGTGCTTTGAATCATCTTTCCATGAAGACCACCGAAGGTTTGTTGTTGCTCTGGACTCTGTCCCACAGGTCAAGGAAGAATGAGAAGACCACATCAGATAAAGTTATGCACTTACTATAGCATTCCATCTGTTGTCTTTTTTCATTCTTCCCCGACTTTCCCTCCCTCCTCCCCCGTCACTGTTTTTAATTTCTCCAAATCTTTTGGGTTTCTAATATGACCCCATTCCTAAGTCAAAGTACAATTAAAGTTCATGAGATTAGTATTGTTTCAATCTTTGTCAGCCAAAAGGTGCTGTTCGCAGCGCCCGCAGTGTACCCAGTAATGATGGGGTTACATGTATTGGTAACAAGTACGATTGTAAATTCTTTATCAGACCTGTTGCTCCAACTACTATTGGGACTCTATGGGTATCTTTTTTCCACATAGCTCATTTCTGCCTGCAGATCCTGATATAAATGACTTTGTGTGTCTTTGTGCGCAACACACTGTAGTCACTGGGTGTGCAGATTTCATTGATCAGTGCTACATTTGTCTTTTTCATAGCCATTGAGCTTATGAACCCTTATGTCCGGTTTTCTAGCATCTGTCTTTTGCACTGTTGGTAATGGGTGATCCCATGTGATATAAACTTCATTTTCTATGATGCTTTGTGGCTCTTGTTTCCAGTGTTTTTCAGCCAGTTCAAATACCAAGTTTGCACAATCCCCAGTGCAATAGTCTTGCCACATTATTATGCCTTTCAGTGTACAGTCCTTCTGTCATTAGTATGTCACAACCAGCAACGAGGTTTGCAACTGTTTCCTGTTCATTTGTACTAAACTTGCATTTGTCTGTTTCTCCCACATGTTCAGTGGACTTAGTAAACCGTGTATGCCGCCCACTATCTTGGGCTGCCAATATTAACCTTTCATTTCTTGGTTTGAATTCACCTCTCCTTAATCATTCCTGCATTCGTTCCTGATCAACATGAGGTCTTTCAGAAGATGTTCGTGTTTCACTGTTGCAGTCATCACCTGTGGGTTATCCCTGCTGTGGTAGCCCTCGGTCAGCCCGAATACCAGTCAGTGTTTTTGTGCACCGGCTGTTGTCGCCTGTAGTCTGTCGTCAGTACTATAAAGCAAGGCAGCCGATGTAATTACATCAGTCTTACTTGCCGCGGAGCCTGTACCAGAAGCCGTTTGCATGAGTGCCGGTCAGTCGCTACCAGAAGTCAAACTTCAGAAAACGTCTAAAGCCAAGTACCCTGTTGGGGACCATTTTTTCTTGCTCTAACCGATCTTTGAAAAAGTTAACAATTGTCTCGTCTGCAGAAAGCAGATCCCACACAGAGACTTTCATTCCTACTGCATCACTTTTTTAGACCCAGACCATGACGTCCCTCATTGCTGTGCACTCTCTAATGCGAGAACCATTCACTGTAGAGCTCTTTTTGTAGACTTTTATTTTCGTATTCTGTCTTCGAATTCTGATATGGTGTCAGTCGGCCAACAATCCGCCGATATTCCAAAAAAAAGTAAAGATGGAGACTGGCCACACAAGGTTAAGCTTTCTGACATTAGCACTAAGCAAGTCGTCAGTTCTCCTGAATTCAGTGAGGCACTTTTGCAGCCCCTGATGCCCAACTCGCTTTCTACGCAGGCCTGTGCCACAACCCTTTTGGAGTCCGGTAAGACGCAGAAATCCACTACGTCTTCCCAGCCTTTGGCTGTATCTGCCTTGTTTGGGTCTGGAGCCGTGACGCAGGCACCGGCTTCCGAGGAGACCTTTCACACTACCAATTCTAGACAAAAAACGGCTTCTCTTCCGACTACAGTTTCTTAGAGACCGGATTCTCTCAGGCCTCGAAGCCAGGCCACTCCTAGGAAATCTGCTTCTAGCCACCATCTTGCTACTGCTCCCCATAGCAAACTCAAATGCTTAAAATGGCAGAGGATCTCCTCTCCCTTATCCGAGTTACTCAAGCCCCCACCCAGAAAGAAAAAAGCTTCCTTCTCCAGAAACTGACAGACCAAGAGTCTGAGGAATCTGATTATTCTCCCTTTTGAAGAGGAACAGCAGCCCTTGATTGTTTGAGGATTCAGATGCAGAGGAATCCATCCCCTCTGCCTCCCCTCCAGAGGTCCTTTCCTTCGGGGAAACCCTCCATTCCCTCAGGGAGCATTTTCCGTGGGAGTCTCAGGACTACCCACAGTCAAAGGAATGACTTAGAGAGTTTGTGGACATACCCCAGCACAGACCCCTGGCCATCGCTCCTATTCTAGAAGTGGTGGATGATGTTTTCCTTGAATCCAGCTTAGCCCCTGATGCCCTGCCTCCTGCTCCAGCTAAACCTGACAGGTGCTACAGAGTACTGGATTCTCACAAATACCTGTACCGGAACCCTGCTGCAGACCCTGCGGTAATTACTCGGGGACTCAAAGGAGCTAAGTCTAGTTCTGCCAAGAATCCTGTTCCTTTTGACAAAGACTCCAGAGCTCTGGACAGATGGAGTAAGAAAAAGTATACACCACTGCAACCTTGGCTATCAGAGCACTCAATTGTCAGTTACATATGTTAAAATATCAGCACACCTTGGAACAAATAAAACAGAAGATTGCTATCTCTCATGATGGTGCCAACTCAAAAAGAGCTGGCAGAGTTACTTCACTTTACTGGTCAAGTGGCCAAGCACTCATTACAATGTGCATATGACGCCCTAGAAGCCTCTAGCAGGGCAGCAGTGACAGGATCTGTTATTAGAAGACATGCATGGCTAAAGGAACGACCTCTCCCTGATCATGTCAAGTCTAAACTTATTGATGCACCCCTAGATAAAAAATGCCTGTTTGAGGGGAAAAAGCCAAATTGGTGCTTGCATAGATTTTACATCGTCTTCCATCTTTTTAAACAGTAAAATATTTTTCAAGTTCAACCGTCCAGATTCAGTAGAAACTTTCCCTTTAAGCACTGAGCCTTTCCTGCACCCAGCAGACAGGCCCAAAGTAAGCCCTGCAGGGACAGGATATCCAGGCCCCCTATCCCAGGGCCAGCAAAGAAGCAAGTAATGGACCACTTCCTCCTCTAAGGCAGGGAGTTCTAAGCCAAGCTTCTATGGTAAACACAATGACTCTCTCCCCCGTCAGCCCTCCTTTTCACTCCTCTACAACTAAGAGGAAGGCTCACCCTCTTCAAGGACAATTGGGTCTCTATATAACCAAGGACAGTTTGGTATTAAAAATCATTTCTCAGGGATACAGATCCTCCTTCAGTGAACTCCCAATTCCAAGAGGGTACCCAGACCTCCTCCCCCCCCCCCCCCCCAAACCAATGGCCAGAGGCATTAAAACAGGTAACACTAATATCCCAGGGGGCGGTAGAATCTGTCCCTCAGGACCAAACAAGAAAAGTTTTTTTTTTTTTACTCCATACTATTCCTCGTTCCCAGAAAAGAGGGCACTTGGCACCCCATCCTGGATCTATCCAAACTAAGCACCTCAGTGGTGGTCCCAGATTCAAAATGCTAACCTCGCAGCAGCTCTTGCTTATGCTTGCACAAAATGCCTGGCTGGAGACACTAGACCTAAAAGATGCCTACCTCTACATCCCCATCCAGGAATCGTGCAGAAAATTCCTGCGCTTCAGAGCAGGCTATCAGCACTTTCAGTTCTCTGCACTGCTCTTTGGCTTCTCTACTGCTCCCAGAGTTTTCACCAAATGCTTGGCTCCAGGTATGGCATTCTGCAGGCAGAGAAATATACAGATTTACCCTTACCTGGACGACTGCTTCATTCAGGCAAACGGCAAAGAAAATTTGCTCCAGGATCTCCTCTGTCAAAAAAACTAACTTCTCTAGGGTTCACCATCAACGAGAAAAAATCAAAGCAAAACCTTACCATGAAAATTGTTTTCCTGTGAGGTGTGCTAGACCCACAAACCCTAATGGCCTTCCTTTCCCCAGAAAGGCAGAGCTTCCTGCCTCTGCTTCACCCAGCTGCCTTCCCAAAGTCACCTCACTTTGAGGAAGGTCCTTCAAGCCCTGGGATACATGGCATCCTTCATCCTTCCCATCCCTCTTGCGAGGCTGCAAACGAGAAAGCTTCACTGATACTTTAAGAACCTTTGGTGTCAGCACTCAGTCCCTAGAGAGCACTCTCCCACCGGTTCCTTGCATAAGGGATGAATTTCTCTGGTGGACAAAGGCCTGTGCCATGAACAAGGATCTTCTCTTCATCCTCTGCCCTTCTGGCCAGACCATCACCACCGACTCCTCAGACATAGCTTGGGGGGTTCACCTAGCAGGCAGGTGTACCCAAGGGCTTTGGAATGCCCAACAACTTCACTTGCACATCAACCAGAAAGAAATGATGGCAGTGCAAAACACTAACTTCCTTCTAACTTCATCTCAGGCCATGGGTCCTCCTTATAAAAACAAACACCACAGCAATGTGGTACATCAAGAAGCGGGGGGGGCACATAGTCTTATCCCCTGTCTATGGCTTACAGCCATCTCCATGGGGCTACACCTGATTGCCCAATACTTACCAGGAATCAAAAACACACTGGCAGACCACCTAAGCAGAAACTTGCTGGACCCCCACGAATGGCAGCTCCACAGAAATCTTTCTGCAAATCACCTAGGAGTGGGGGACCCCAGAGGTGACCCCAGAGGTGGACCTCTTTGCCTCGCACTTCAACCACCAGGTGCACAAGTTTTGTACCAGGGAGTATCACCTCCGAGCATGGAAGGTGGATGCCTTGACTTTCCCCTGGAGCTCCCTCTTTGTGTGGGCATACCCTCCTCTGCCCCTTATTCCCAAGGTTCTGATCAAAATAAGAGAGAAGAGACCAAAGGCCATCCTCATCGCTCCAGATTGGCCCAGACAGCATTGGTACCCCTTACTACGCAGTCTGACTTTACAGCCTCCAAAGCTGCTTCCCCTAAAGTCAGACCTCCTGACTCTGACTTTCACCATGGTTCATACACCAAAAACTAGCAAGAAGTCACTGTTAAGCAAACCGGTCCTGGATATCATCACAGAGGCCAGAAGGCCCAGCACAAGAAAATCTTTTGCAGGAAAATGGAAAAGATTCTGCTCCTGGAAATAATAAAAAGGGGGCGTTACCTCCCAACCTTCTCATCCTGGATTACTTAGCAGAGTTGCCCAATAGTGGCCTCTCCTTCTGTCTCAGCTTTTCCCAGTTAGGGGCCGCCACAGCGGAACTCCGGTCCGCTAATGATTGGCAGTAGATTTTTACGTGCTGGCTTGCCGGGCCTAACGCCCATTCACGCATGTCGACACACAGAAGACGCTCTGAGAATTGAACGTGCAATGTCTAACTGTGAGGCGACAACGCTACCACAGCACCACCACCGCAGTCCTCTATTAAAATCCATGCCTCGGCCATTTCTCCCCATTATGATTCAGATCCACCCTCTTCTCTCTCCCTTTAATTAAGCAATTACTCAGAGGGGCTTCTAATATCAGGCCTCCTACACCTACACCTCCCTGGGACCTGAAGTATGCGTTAGAAAAACCAACCTTACCTGCTTTCAAACCTGCCTCTTCAACAGAATTGAAATACCTCTCCTGGAAGACTGCCTTCCTACTAGCTATCACCTCAGCTAGAAGGGTCTCAGAACTTCAAGCTCTCATGGCTGTTGAGCCCTTCATAATTTTCCATGCAGATGGAGTCTCCCTGTGGAATACCCCCCCCCCCCTTATGCCCAAGGTGGTATTTGACGTTACCCTTAACCAGGCCATACACCTTCCCACCTTCTTTTCCAACCCTCAAAACAAGGGAAAGAATTCTACACTCACTACACATGCAGAGACGACTCGGATACTATCTGGACCGCACTAAACCATTCAGAAAAACTGACCAGCTTCTTGTAAGCTTTGCCTTAGGGGCAGAGGGGAAGCCCATCTCCAAGCAAACCATTTCCAAATGGATCTCTCACTGTATCTGTTTTTGCTACAGACTACATGGGAAACCCATCCCTAAGTCAATCCATACCCACTCCACTAGGGCAACCTCCACTTCCTTCCTCAGAGGAGAACCTGCCAGGGACATTTTGGAAGCGGCCACCTGGACCTCTGTCCATACATTTACAAAGCATTACCACCTACCTCTCTCTTCTTAGTCTAGGGCAGGGTTTACCTCTGCAATTCTACAGGGCCTCCTGACCCATACCTAGCACTCTACCTATCATTCCACCCTTTGCTTTAGCTTTGGGAATCCTCCCACAGGTGATGACTGCAACAGTGAAACACTAAGAACATAGTACAGTTATCTACATTTACCATAAATGTAGATGTTAGTGTATTCACTGTTGCAGTCTTGGATGTTCTTCGTGTTTCACTGTTGCAGTCATTACATTTGGGTAATCTGCTTGCAGGTTGCCCTCAGTCGGCCTGATTAACAAAGTATTGGGTCCTGTGTCGGTTGCTGTCCCTTTTTCCATGACATCAGGTCGTCAGGGGTATAAAACATGCAGCCAACGCCATTACATCAGTCTTTCTTGCCGTGCAGTGCCCGAAGCAGAAGCAGTTCGCAAGTGCTGGTCGGCAGACTCCTGAAATTTTCGTTTTCAAGTTTCAGAACCGAAGTCTTCAACTAAAAGCTAAGTACCCCGTTGGGGAAACTTTTTCTTGCTCCTTACCGATGTCCGTAAAAGTTAATAATTGCATTACTTGTGGAAAGCAAATTACCTCAAAGATTTTCACTCTTACTGTATTCCTTGCCTAGGCCCTGACCAAGACGTACCTTGCTGTTAGTTTTGTGCTTTATTTAATCAGCGCACTATCTGTTGTCTGTATATTTTCGCCTCTAAATATTTCGGTTCTCTGTTTAATTATCCAGAAATGTCGTCTGTTAGCCATCCGACTACCAGGATTCTAAAAAAACGCAAAGATAGAGACAGGCCACCGAGGTCCAAAACTGCCGACAACGCTTCTAAGCCAGTCGCCAGTTCGGCGGTACTCAAGTGAGGTGCTTTTGCAGCCCCTGATGCCCGCTACTTTTGATTCGCAGGCCTCTACTGAGACCCATTCGGTGTCCGGTATGCCGCAAAATACTTCGGAACCCGCGGAGGTCTCTACCTTGGATGGGTCCGGAGCCACTGTGCAGGCACCAGCATCTTAGGGTATATTCAGGCTTACAGACTTTCATATTAAATCGCCTCCTTCATTACTAAGGCCTAAATCTCGATCCATGTCTAAAAAACTGATGCCCAGGCCTCATGCTCAGGCCTCTATGCCTAAAAAAAACAAATGATAAAAATGGCTTTAGATCTAATTTAATCAGGGGTAGCAACGCCCCCCCCCCCCCCCAAGAGGCATAGGGCTGAGCTTGATTATGAATCTTCTGATCAGGATTCTGTTTTTTCTGACTCTTCTTATGACCTGGTTTTGTCCTTGCCTACTTATGAGGATTCTGATGGAGAGGATTCTATTCCCTCTGCTTCCCCTCCTGAGGATTTTTCTTTTGGGGAAACCTTACATACTCTAAGGGAGCATTTTCACTGGGAAAGCCAGGAATTTTCTGATTCAAAAAAGAGGCTTAGGGATTTCCTTTTCCTACCTCAGCATAGGTCTTCGGCTATTCCTCCTGTACTAGGCATTGTTGATGTTGCTTTCTCGGAATTCAGTTTGGCCCCTGATTCCCTGCCTCCTGCTCCCAGTAAACCTGACAGATACTACAGGGTCCCTGAGACCCACAAGTTCCTTTTCAAAAATCCTATTGCAGATCCAGAGACACAGGGGCCCAAGGACATTAAGGCTTCTACTGCTAAAAATCCTACCCCTTCTGATAGAGACTTCAGGGCGCTGGATAGATGGGGTAAAAAGGTTTATACTAGAGCAGCTTTGGCAATTAGAGCTTTAAACTGCCAATTTCATATGTTAAAATATCAGCAACCTGTTATTGGACTGCTTCAACAGAAAATGATGTTGATTCCTGACTGTGTGGAAAATAGACTTACAGGATTTAATGCATTCTGCTGAACAAGTTGGAAAACATACTTTGCAATGTGGTTTTGATTTCTTTAGAGGCCTCTTGCAGGGCTGCTGTTACTGGGTTTGTGCTTAAAAGGCATGCTTGGCTTAAGGAGCAATCTTTGTCTGATCATGTTAAAGCTAAATTGTTGGATGCTCTTTTAAATCCGGGCCGCCTGTTTGGCAACAAGGCTGAAGAAGTTCTTAAAAAGATGGAAGATCAAGCTAAATCTATGCAAACTGTTAAAGATTTTTTTACAAGTTCAGACTCCTAGATTTAGTAGGCACTGGTCTTCTAAGAATTGGTCCTTTCCAGACCCTTCCAGGTCTTCTCAAGCCAAACCCAGACGCACCAAAAACCCCAGGTTTCAGTCCCAGGGGATTCGGAACTAAGCAGTAGGGGGTCTCCACTTCCAAGTCTGGGAATAACAAGACACCCCCCCTATGGTAAACTATCTCAATGACTTCCTTTTAAAATTTCCAAGCACTTATCTTCTGACTGCCCCTTTGGGGGGAAAGATTGCTCTTCATGCAAAGAACTGGGAACTCATTACCCAGGACAAATGGGTTTTAAATAGTGTCCCAGGGATACAGATTTCACTTCCACACGTTGCCAACGCCAAGTGGGTGGCCAGACCTACCCCCAAATCAGTGGGCAGAGGCTCAAAAACAAGTACTTTCTCTCTTAAGCATGGGGGCTATTCAACTGGTACGAGAAGAGGAAAAGGGACAAGGTTTCTACTCCAGACTTTTCCTGGTACCCAGAAAAGACAAATCATGGCGTCCAATCCTGGACCTGTCTACTCTAAACACCTTTCTGGAGATTCCAAAATTCAAGATGCTGACTCTTCACCAATTACTTCCTATGCTAGGCAAAGACGCCTGGTTGGCAACACTAGATTTAAAAGAAGCATACCTGCACATCTCAGTCGGGGAATCTTGCCGAAGATGCCTACGCTTCAAAGCAAAGCTACACGCACTATCAGTTCTCTGCACTGCCCTGTGGCTTATGTACTGCGCCCAGGATATTCACCAAGTGCCTAGCTCCAGTTATTGCATTTTGAATGCAAAGAAGTATTCAAATATACCCATACCTGGACGATAGTCTAATTCAGGCAGAAAGCCAGGACATACTTTTGAATCATATGGTGTTTGTAAAAAGGGTTCTTACTTGTCTGGGGTACACCGTAAACTAAAAGAAATCACAACTGGTACCCTGTCAACAAATTACATTCCTAGGAGCAAGCTTGAATACAACTTCCCAGATGGCTTACCTCACGCCAGAAAAGCAAATTCATCTGACAACCTACTTCAAACAGGTGGCCACAAAAACCCTGCTATGTGCAAGACAAATACTGCAAGCCTTGGTGTTCATGACCTCCTGCATTCTTCTAATTCTTCTAATTCCATATGCAAGACTGCATATGAGGAAACTGCAGTGGTATCTAAAAAGCCTAGAAAGAATGATTCCTATCATACTTTGCCTACACCTTAGAGTTCCTTTGGTGGGCAGAGGCCTGCCACCAAAACAAGGGACTACCTTTCACACCACCCCCTGCAGCTCAAACCCTAACAGATGCATCAGACTATGCATGGGGGGGGGGCTCACCTGGCACGGAAGTGCATTCAGGGCAAATGGAACCCAAGTCAAATGCACCTGCATATCAGGGACTACCTTTCACACCACCCCCTGCAGCCCAAACCCTAACAGATGCATCAGACTATGCATGGGGGGGGGGGGGGGGGCTCACCTGGCACGGAAGTGCATTCAGGGCAAATGGAACTCCAGTCAAATGCACCTGCATATCAGTCAAATAGAAATGTTAGTACAGAATGCTCTGACAGCCTTCAAGGACCACATTCTTCCAGGACAACTAATGGTAAAGACTGATAACACCACGGTTATATGGTACATAAACAAGCAGGGGGTACACATTCTTACCCCCTCTGCAGACTAGCCATGGCATTGTGGAACACAGCCTTGAGCTACCAAGTGCACCTACAAGATCAATTCCTGCCAGGAAAATTAAATACACTGGCAGACGGACTAAGCAGAAAACTCATGGACCCACACGAGTGGAAACTGGAACCAAGGATTTTCTACATGTTGACAAGCGAATGGGGGAGCCCAGATATAGACCCGTTTGCCTCCCCCCAGAACTACCAATTGGACAAATTTTGCACAAGGACTCCCCACAAACGAGCCTGGAAAGTGGATGCACTGTCTTCAGCTGGAAAAACCTCAGTCTATGCCTTTCCCCCGCTGCCTCTGCTCTCCAAAGTACTACTAAGTCAAACAGGACAAACCAAGGATGATTTTTGATTGCTCCAGACTGTCCGCGCCAACACGGGTGTACCCCCTCCTGCACAGTGTGTCACTTATCTCCATGGCACTTGCCTCCGACTGCTTCCCTGCTGTCTCAGCAGGAGAACCAGATTCTGCACCCTCAGCTTCCAACACTGAACCTTGCAGCCTGGCTAATTACTTAAATTCTCCCTTACCCATCCCTCAGCAAACTGAATCTAGCAGCCTGGCTAATTACATAATTTCTTCTTTACCATCCCTCAGTAAACCAGTGATGGATATCATTTTAGAGGCAAGGAGGTGTAGTACCAGAAAGTCTTGCGCTGAAAAATGGAAAAGATTCTGTGACTGGAACCAATCTCAAGGGATGAGCACAACAGTGCCCAATTTACCTCTGATCTTACAATACTTAACTGAGATGCTTCACAAGGGCCTTTCTTTTTCTTCCATTAAAATCCACGCCTCAGCCATTTCAGCTCATTATAACACAGAACCTCCCCTCTTCTCTCGTCCACTGCTCAAGCAGTACCTCAGAGGGGCCAAAAATTTGAGACCACCAGGAGAGCTCCACCACCAGCCTGGGACCTTAACTTTGTATTGGAGAAAATCACTCTACCTCCTTTCGAGCCAGCTGCTACTGCAGACTTAAAATTTCTTTCTTGGAAAACGGCTTTCCTTTTAGCAATCACTTCAGCTAGAAGGGTGTCTGAATTACAGGCCCTTATGGCAGTGGAGCCTTTCATCATCTTTCATGCGGACAGGGTGTCACTCAGAACCATTTCATCCTTCATGCCCAAGGTGGTATCCAGTGTGGCTCTTAATCAGTCCATTCATTTGCCAACCTTGTTTCCCAATCCACAGAACAAAGGGGAACCTATTCTGCATTCTTTGGATGTGCACAGGCAACTTAGATTCTACTTTGGCAGGACTAAACCTCAAAGAAAATCTGAACAGCTGGTAGCATTTGCTGCAGGGGCAGAGGGGAAGGCTATTTCAAAACCAACCATTTTTAAATGGATAAGCCATTGCATTAATTTCTGCTGTAAGCACCATGGAAAACCTATCCCCAGGGGATCAAACCTCACTCCACCAGGGCTGCATCTACTTCTACAGCCTTTCTCAGAGACGTTCCTACTAGGGACATCCTAGAAGCTGCTACCTGGAGTTCTGTACATACTTCCACCAAGCATTATCATTTGCCAATTTTCTCTAAATCCAGAGCTGACTTTGCCACTGCGGTCTTGCAGGGCCTTATAGCCGGCCCTAATGCTATCTAAACTCCTCCTCCAAACCATAGGTTCATACTAGGCTATCTGCCCTAGGGCATTTATAAGCCTAGCCAGAGTGTGTTTGGCTTTTGCCACCCATTTTAAATTAATTTTGCTATGCCCTTTTTTGAGGTTAGTATACTGTGCCTCTAACAGTGACACAGAAGTGATACCCAGGGTAAACCTACGATCCCCCATCCACTCATCAAGATTCCTCTTGAAGAGAGTCAATGAGGGACTCTGCCTAACCTCGACTGGGATTTTATTCCAGAGTGAAGGGAGCGTCTGGGTTATGAATCTGTCCCTCCAGCATGTCCTATTTATTTCAGTGCTGAGGTTCAAGTCTCGAGCGTAGCTCGATGGGATTTGGATTTTCTGAGGTACAGCATGTCCATTAATTCCGGGTTGGACATGGCTTTATACGTCAGGCACAGATCGCCTCTGAGCAAGGCGGTATGCCACTGAGTAGAGCTGGAGTTTCTTTAACCGGGCAGCATATGGCATCTGTTTGAGCCCTTTGATCCTCTTGGTGAGGTACTTTTGGGGTCTTTCCAGTTGCTGCAGGTGTCTGGTAAGGTACATCCCAAAAGGGGCATTGTACTCGGTTATGGGCCTGATGAGGGATGAGTAGAGGCACGATGACCTTCCCTGATCTAGATGTGAATCCCTTCATGATTAGGTGGGCTATATAAAATGTTTTTCTAACCACTTTGGCCACGTGGTTGTCAAATGAGAGATTGCTATCAACTTGGGTTCCCAGGTCCCTAATTACTTCTCCCGTACTTTAATGTATTACCACTTATGTGGTAATTTGTGGGCACTTTGTTTTTGCCAAAGGGGATGACTATACACTTTTTGGCGTTTAGCTTGAGGCCATGGCTTTGGCACCAGTTGTCTGTTTCTATGAGGCCCTTTTGGAGGATGCTTGTGTCTGCTGGAGAGTCTATTATGGCGCCCAGTTTGCAGTCATCTGTGAACTTGGGTCAGCCACAGTCCTTCCGTGTTGGCCTGTACCTCTGAGAAATATATACCGAACAAGAGAGGTCCCAGGACTGAGCCTTGTGGGACGCCACTTGTAACTGGTTTGGTGTCTGACATGGTTCCAGCAATTCTAACCGTGTGGGTTCTGTCCTTGAGCCAGTTTGCAACCCATCTAGTGACATAGGGGTTTATATTTAAGCTGGTGAGCTTATCTATAATGCCCCAGTGGGGTATTGTATCGAAGGCTTTTGCGAGGTCCAGGTAGGCTGTGTGGACCACCTTCCACTCGTCAATGGCCTTGGTGACTGTTTCAAAGAAATCGACCAGGTTTAAGAGGCAGGATCTGCCCTTAAAGCCGAACTGGGTAGGATCCAGTGTCTGTAGGTCCCCAATATCTTTATTTATAAGGTCCATGATTATCCTTTCCATAGCTTTGCAGACCAAGCTAGTCAGGCTTATGGGGCAATAGTTTCCAGGATCCGTTGAGGCACCACCTTTGTGGAGAGGGACCACCGTTGCTGTACGCCACTCTTTGGGTACATATCCTGTAGTAAGGCTGAGATTGAACAGTAGTTTTATGTTTGGGTTTAGCTCTTCTTGGAGTTCATGTAGGACGTAGCCCGGGACACCGTCTGGTCCCATTGATGCTGTGTTTTTTGCTTTGGAGAGGGCGGCTTTTGCCTGAGCATCTGAGATGTCAGGGGGGCAGCACTCTGCTGGGATAGATATTTGCCCTTTTGGTGGGGGGGGGGGGGGAGTTTGCACTGAACCTGTCAGCTAGGATGTTGGCAATGTCTGTGGGTTTGGTGTATTTTTTGTCATTTTGGACTAATTCTAAGCATATCTGGGAATTCCCACCCAGGTTCCTAACATAACTAAAGAAAGCCTTGTGATTATCCTTAGTGGTCCTGTACAATTTTTCTCTCAAAGCTGGCCTTAGACGATTTTATGAGCTTTGGGAATCTACCCAAATGTAATGACTGCCACAGTGAAACACTAAGAACATAGTACAGTTACCATAAATGTAGATGTTCTAGTGTATTCACTGTTGCATTCCTGGTTACCTTCCCTCCTGCCCCCCTAACTTATTTTGGCTATACCTCTACCATGCTTAAAAGCCTTTTTGGTGTATTTGCTTTTTTTGTTAGAGGTATACCTTTTGTGTTTTTATGTTTAATTGCTCCCCATTAGGGGGGCACCTGATATCTGGGACAAGAAAAACTGTTATGGCGTCTGCTGCATGTTTTATACCCCTGACGACCTGATGTCATGGAAGAAGGGACAGCAACCGACGCAGGACCCAAGACTTTGTTAATCATGCCGACTGAGGCAACCTGCAAGCAGATTACCCAAATGTAATGACTGCAACAGTGAATACACTCTAACATCTACATTTATGGTAAGTTTACACAACTGTACTTTTCCCTCTCTCCATCCCCTTTTCACTTCTTTCCCTAGGGGAGACACATGCTTCCCAAGGTGGCCCTTAGCCACTAGGACCACTTCTCTCTCTTCCCTTGTGCCTCATGGGTTAGGGCAAGAAAAACTGATGTAATGACGTCTGCTGCCTTGCTTTATAGTACTGACAATCTGACGTCAGACTGCAGGCAACAGTAGCTGGCGCACAAACGTTCTCTGGTATTTGGGCCAGCCGAGGGCTACCACAGCAGGGATAACCCACAGGTGATCACTGCAACAGTGAATACACGAACATCTACAGTTATGGTAAGTGTACACAACTGTAGATTTTCTATACTTACAACTATATTTATGCATTTTCCAAATTTCTTGCCTTCTCATCTGGTCCTTCACCTTAGTCTTTCTTTTGTTTTTTGGCACATTCAGTTGCTGCCTGATTTTTATCTTTCTTTTGGCTGTTCCCGTTGGGGGTCACCACAGCGGATCATCTCTTTCATTTCTTCCTTTCCTCTGCATCTTGCTGTCACACCAACCACCTGCATATCCTCTTTCACTACATCCATAAACCTTATCGTAGGCCCTCCTTGGCATCCTTTTCCCAATATACCCAGCTTCCCTCCTCAGCACATGTCCAAACCAACACAAACTTGCCCCTCTGGCTTTGTCTCTAAAGCGTCCAAACTGGGCTGACCCTCTAATATACTTATTCCTAATCCTGTCCACCCTCTTCACATCCAGTGCAAATCTTAACATCTTTAACTCTGCCACGCCCAGCTCTGACTCCTGCATTTGTTTTTCAGTGCCACTGTCTCCAACCCATATAACATAGCTGTTCTCACTACCCTCTTGTAGACCTTCCCTTTCACTCTTACTGGTACTTGTCTGTCACAAATCACTCCTGACACTCTTCTCCACCCTGCCTGTAATCTCTCCCGTCACCTGTCTTCACACTCTCCATTACTCTGAACTGTTGATCCCAAGTATTTAAACTCCACCACCTTTGCCAGCTGTACTCCATGCATCCTCACCATAGGTTCATAGGTTGGTACTAGGCTATCAGCCCTAGGGCCTATACAAGCCTAGCCATAACAATTCCCTGGCTATTTCTCCCCACATGATTTACTTTCCTGGACCCCTGTCTAGCAGGGCGGCTGATGTGATCCCTGGGGTGAATTTCCTTTCTCCCATCCAATCGTCAAGGTTCCTCTTGAAGAGGTCCAAAGAGGCACTCTGCTTTACATGTATGGGCAATCTATTCCAGAGTCTGGGGAGTCTCTGGGTCAGGAACCTATCCCTCCATCATGTTTTGTTTATTGTGATGACAAGGTTTAGATCCCTGGAGCGTGTAGCTCTGAGGGATTGGGATTTCTTTAAGTGTAGCATGTCCAACAGCTCTGGGTTTGACATGGCCTTGTATGTTAAGCAGAGATCGCCTCTGAGTAGACGATATGCGACAGAGTATAGCTGGAGTTTAAGGCGGTCAGCGTAGGACATCTGCTTTAGGCCTGTGATTCTTTTAGTGAGGTATTTCTGTGGCCTTTCCAGTTGTTGCAGATGTCTTGAGAGGTACATACCAAATGGGGCGTTGTATTCTATAATGGGTCTAATGAGGGATGAGTACAGTGGGACAATGACCTCCTTTTTTCTGGATGAAAAGCCCTTCGTGATGAGGTGTGCCACATAGAAGGATTTCCTGAGTGTTGTGGCGATGTGGTTATCGAAGGTGCGACCACTGTCCACCTGTGTCCCGAAGTCTCTTATCACACTTTCTGTGTTTAGTGTACTGCCACCTATATGGTAATTCATGGATACATGTTTTTTCCCAAAGGGGATAACAATACATTTCTTGGCATTGAGCTTGAGCCCATGGCTCTGGCACCAAGCATCTGTTTCTGTAAGGCCCTTTTGTAGAGTATCCACATCATTTGGGGATTCAATAATGGCTCCCAGTTTGCAGTCATCTGCAAACTTTGTTAGCCAGAGTCCCTTAGTGTTGACCTGTACTTCAGAGAAGTAGATGCCAAACAAGAGCGGCCCCAGGACTGAACCCTGAGGTACTCCACTTATCACTTGTCTGGAGCTGGATTTGGAGTCGGCTACTTTTACAGTGTGGGTTCTGTCAGTAAGCCATTTAGCAACCCATTGGGTGACATAGGGATTAATGCCCAACTTAGTAAGTTTATCTATGATTCCAGAGTGGGGGATGGTGTCAAAGGCCTTGGCAAGGTCTAGATAGGCTGTGTGGACCACTTTACCCTTGTCCATGGCTCTGGAGACTGATTCAAAGAAGTCAATCAGGTTCAGGAGACAAGATCGGCCCTTCACAAACCCAAACTGGGTGGGGTCCAGTGTTTGAAGGTTGCCAATGTCTTTGTTTATAAGTTCCATGATAGTACGCTCCATGGCCTTGCAGATGAGGCTTGTCAGACTGGGACGGTAGTTTCCGGGATCCAAGGTGGATCCCCTCATTTGGGGATTCAATAATGGCTCCCAGTTTGCAGTCATCTGCAAACTTTGTTAGCCAGAGTCCCTTAGTGTTGACCTGTACTTCAGAGAAGTAGATGCCAAACAAGAGCGGCCCCAGGACTGAACCCTGAGGTACTCCACTTGTCACTTGAACAAGGTTTAAAATGCTGCTTTTCCTCTGTCCTCCCTCTCACTCGCACACACATTCCGTCTTAGTCCTGCTGACCTTCATTCCTCTCCTCTCTAGAGCATATCTCCACCTCTCCAGGGTTTCCTCAACCTGTTCCCTAGTCTCACTACAGATCTCAATGTCATCTGCAAACAACATAGTCCATGGGGATTCCTGTCTGATCTCGTCTGTCATCCTGTCCATCACCATTGCAAATAAGAAAAGGCTCAGCTGAGTAATCCAACCTCCACCTTAAACGCATCCATCACTCCCACTGCAGACCTCACCATTGTCACACTATTCTCGTACATGTCCTGTACCACTCTTACATCTCTGCCACTCCCGACTTCCTCTGGTTTGATTTCCATTCTTGACGCTGGTATGCTTCTGCTAGAGTAAGCAGAAAAGTCATATTTATTCTCATGTTTCAAAACTTTCACTGGGTCTTATGAGATCAGCAGATGTGTGGAGTCCCACAATTGCAGATCTATACATGTAATCAATCTCAAGGAGGCCCATCCCTCCTCAGAACAGGGAATATGTAATCTTGGTATGCACTGATCTTTTTTTTTTAATACTTCATTTGGTGAGTATGAAGCATCCTCTTGTTTTTCTGTCTAATCTATCCAACATGTTTTGGGGTCAGTCACTCCGAAACTGTAAGGTGTAGGACAGGAAGAGCAAATTGCTTTCTAGCTTGAATTTTGTTCCTAGACGTCAGTGCTGTTTTCAGGATTAGTTGAGTCTTCTAAAGCATTCCTTACTAAGTTTTATTCGCATTTGTTCATGTTTTATTGTTCCTTCATCAGTTCCCAAATATTTATACACTCCCTCTTGGTCACTTTTATATCGCATTCTAGTCCCAAACTGATTTTTCCTGCTTCAAAGGTTGCTTTTGCACATTTATCAAAACCAAATGACATTCTTGTATCATCTGAAAAAGTTTTGACAACTTGCAGTTGTGCTTTCACTTCCTCATCTGAGCTATACAGTTTTAAATCGACAGAGAAGTTAAGTGTCTACACGTTGCTGTTTTCCAGGAGCCAAATTATAGCCATGGCCTAAGCTAAGTAGACAGCTTAATGGGTTAAGGGCAAGGCTGAATAGCAGCGGTGACAGAGAGCCACCCATGGTATTATCCTCCTGTCAGTTTTTATCCCCGGGGTAATAATTTGTCCTTTATCATGGCCTAATTGCAAAGTGGTCTGTCACTGTAATGTAGTCTGTCAGTGTAGGGCATGTATGTTACACATTTTTAAACACTCTTTAATCCATGAATGTGGGATACTAAGTACTTTTTTTGTAGTCAATCCATGCTGTTCTCCACTATGATTTTATTTAACAACAAATGATCCTCTGTTCCACATGACTTTCTTTTATTGTTCTTTTGTTCTACTGCTATCATTGTGCATTCTTCTAAATGACTAACACTATCGGCATTAATTCCTGTGTATAGTTTGTCATTGGAAGGCAAGTTATTGGTCTATAATTTTTAGGATGGCTTGCAGGTTTGCATTGTTTTTCCTGTTAGCCAGGTTGGTGTGTGTTCTGGGCGCACATATAAATAGTTCTTACTCCATGGCTAAATCTTTATGTAAAGATGTTAATACGTTTAGCCAAAAGTTAGGTACTGCATCTGGGTCTGAGTTTTTTCAGTTAGGAGCTTTTATTAATTTTATTTAAATTCCTCTGGCCTTACTTCACCCCATTTCATATGCTGTACATTTGAACTTCTCTTTCTTTCATTTGTATCCATTCAGCATAGTTATGTTCCACAGGATCGTCATAGATATTTCTCCAAAATGTTCCTTCTTTTTTTGGTTGAATTCCTTTTGCCTTGTTTCCCAGTTCTCTATAAAGCTTTTTTGGCTTAACAAATTGCTTATTTTCTGGATATCTTCAAAATATTTCTGCATGTGCTGATATCTTTAGCTTATTTGCCATAGTATGCGATAGATCCTCATCTGTTCTGAAACTGCATGTTGCTTTTATCACATCTGTTTTTGTTTCTGTTTCCTCTTCTGTACTCTTCCAACAGTGACACTTCGTTTTAATTGCTTTATAGTTTTCTCTGTTCGATATTTCCCTGATGACATTTGATTTCTCCCCTTCCTTTCCCTCACTGCCCTTATTGTGGTAAGACTTTTAGTATATCATGTTTACTTCTGTTATATTACATGAGTTTCTATGAACAATTCTGATTACTGTGTTCATTTGTTTTATCAGACTTCTAGCATTTTGGGTATTATTGACTTTCTGTAGTTTTTTTTCTTTTTTTTTTCTTTATTTCATTGATCTTAATGTGTCTGTCCATTTCTATTAAATCAAGTAACTCTTCCCTTAGATCATTTATTCTAAACTGAGGGCGCATTTTTTTTAATTCTCCATTTCCTGTGGACATTCTACAGAAAGTTCCAAAGCATCTTCCTGTGCCATATTCTCTTCAGTTTCATACCGTGTTATCTGTTGCTCTTTCATACGGGAATTCACTGACTTGTCAATCCACAGCATTGACTGCATCAGAGTTGCCACAGTTGTCCGTTCCTTCCCTTGCTGTGCAACTAAGGCTGAACTCTCTATGCTGGTTTCCTACTGAAGGCTGCAGAGCATCTTCATATGGCAACTTGATCAGATGTTTCTCACTCCAGTGGTTTCTCCTTAATTTGGGGATTCATTCTATCTTGCTGTGGTGGATCAGAGTTAGGATGTTCTTCATCTCACATTGCTGCAGTCCTGACACTTGGGTAGTCCGCTGTCCCAGTCGGCCCGAATACCAAAGTATAAGGCTGACGTCGGTCAAGGCGCATTAGTCTGACGTCAGGACGTCAGGGTACAAATGCGCATGACCGACGTCATTTCCTCAGTCTTTTTTGCCGCATGGTCCGATGCAGAAGCAGTTTTGCAAGTGCAGGTTGGCGTTCTGAGATTTTCCGAAGTCGGAGTTTCAGACCGAATCCAAGTTGGCTAAGTACCCCGTTGGGGAATATTTTGGTTTTTCTTGCCTCAGTATTTTACGGATGTCAGAAAAAGTGAATAACTGTATTTCTTGTGGGAAACAGATACCTCATAGGGATTACCATACCTTGTGTATACCTTGCTTAGGGCCTGAGCACGGCGTTGTTGGCTGTCGCTCTTGTGCTAGATTTAACAAACGCACTATAAAGAGAAGATTAGATTGTGCCAGGTTAGTTTTGGGAAGCGGTGTAATTATAAAATGCCGTCGGATGCTCCGGCCGCTTCAAAAAGCGCAAGGACAAAACAGCAAAGCCTAGGCTGGAAGAACCGTCCGTAGCGGACGTCGGTTCTTTAGAGGGCTCGGTGGAGCCAGAGGTTCAGCCAGAAATTTCTTTGGAATCCCAGGGAGAGACTTTATTACTGCAAGATGTGACCTCTCAGGAGGTAGGCCAGGCGGAAGGGGCTTCTCAGGTAGCTGTTCTTCCCTCCCTTCCTAAGGTGGTTAGGCCCTCCCCTGCTGTTTCCAAGGCTTCTCCCAGGGGCAGGCCAGGTTTTGTTTCAGGTGTTACCCCTAGTTCTTCAGGGCCTGTACCTAAGAAGCATATGCTTAAGATGGCAGAAGATTTGATTACAATGATTAGAGGTTCTATGCCACCTCCTGATAAGAGGCCTAGGGTTGAACCTGAGCTTGGGAGATTTGAGCAGTGTTCGGATGCTTCTGAGTCTTGACTGAAGACTTGCAGGAGTATTCCCCTTATTCTGATTCTGATGTAGATGATTCTACTCCTTCTGCTTCTCCTCCTGAGGATTTTTCATTTTCAGAGACTCTTCATTCCATGAGGGAGCATTTTAAATGGGAAGGTCAGGATTTCTCTGATTCCAGGAAAAGGCTTAGGGAATTTTTGTTTCTACCCCAGCATAGGCCTTTAGCTATACCTCCTGTTCTAGATGTGGTGGAGGATGTTTTTGCAGAGGCTTCTCTGAACCCTGATTCTTTGCCTCCTGCTCCAGTTAAACCGGATAGATATTATAGGGTACCTGAAGCTCATAAGTATCTTTTTAAGAGTCCTAGGGCAGACCCAGAAACTGTTTCACAGGGGCCTAAAGGTGTTAAGGTTTCTGTTGTTAAAAATCCTGTTCCTCCGGATAAAGAGGCAAGGGCTTTGGATAGATGGAGAAAGAAAGTGTATACTTCTTCCACTTTGGCCATGAGAGCTTTGAATTGCCAGTTTCACATGTTGAAATACCAAAATTATCTCCTTTCACAATTAAAGTCTAAGGTAGATGCTTTGGCGGAAGGTATTGAGTGTAAAGAGTTGCAGGATTTAGTTCATGTTTCTGAACAGGTGGGTAAGCATTCTTTGCAATGTGGTTTTGATGCTGTGCAGGCCTCTTCGAGGGTGGCTGCCACTGGTTCGGTTCTTCAGGCACGCCTGGCTGAGGGATCAGAATTTAGCTGAGCATGTGAAGACAAGGATTTTAGATGCTCCTTTACAATCTGATGTGTTGTTTGGTTCGCCTGTGGAAGCAGTTCTAAAGAAAATGGAAGACAAGGCTAAGTCTATGCAGACTGTTAAAGATTTTTGCAGGTTCAGCCTCCAAGTTTAGTAGAAATTGGCCTACCAAGGGGTGGACATATCCTGCTTATGATTCCCAGTCTAGGGGTAGGTCTAGACGTGGTAGGGGCAGAGCTCAAGGTTCTTTTAGGCCTAGAACAGGGAGTTCACCTGCTCAGTCTTCTGGTGAGGGCAGGGGTCAGTCCTTTCGTAAACAGACCCAATGACCTGCCTTTTCAGCTGCCAGAATCTTCTCGTCTGGCAGCACCTTTGGGAGGAAGGTTGGCACTTTTCAAAGAAAACTGGAGTTTAATTACCCAAGACAGATGGGTATTGGATATCATTCACCACGGTTACAGGTTTTATTTCCATACCTTGCCTCCTTTCAAAGGCATGCCAGACATTCCTCCTCAACAAAGGAAAGAGAGGCTCTCAGGCAAATTTCTCTGTTGCTCCAAATAGGGGCCATTCAGCCGGTTCCTGTGCCAGAAAGGGGCCTAGGATTTTATTCTCGCCTGTTCCTAGTACCAAAAAAGGGGAACACGTGGAGACCAATTTTGGATCTGTCTATCCTCAACACTTATCTGGACATTCCCAAGTTCAAAATGTTGACGTTACAACAGCTTTTACCTCTGCTGGGCAAAGATCACTGGATGGTAACTTTGGATCTCAAGGAAGCTTACCTTCATGTTCCTATCAGACTAATTTGCAGGAAGTATCTGCGTTTTCGAGCTGGGAATTCTCATTATCAGTTCTCTGCATTGCCCTTTGGCTTATCTACTGCGCCCAGAGTATTCACAAAGGTTCTGGCTCCAGTGATAGCTTTCTTCAGGCTAAAAGGAATACAAATCTATCCTTATTTGAACGATTGCCTGCTTCTGGCTCAAGGAAGGGACGTGCTTCTTCAGCATTTGGAATATGTGATAGCAGTGCTAAGATGCCTAGGGTATTTTGTGAACGAAATAAAGTCCAGTCTAGTACCCTCTCAAGACATGTGCTTTCTGGGTGTGAGACTGAATACAGCAACCCAGATGGCCTTTTTAACCCCGGACAAACAAAAGAATCTTTCTCTTTACTTCCATCAACTATCTCATCAGTCCGGGCTGACTGCAAGGACAGTCCTTCAAGCCTTAGGGTTCATGGCATCTTGTATTCTGGTACTTCCCAATGCCAAACTGCATATGAAGAAGCTACAATGGTATCTCAAAAATGTATGGACACAGCACTGCCAGGATTTGGACACTGTCATTCAAATAATACCTTGCATTCAAAAGGAATTTTTGTGGTGGGCTCAGGAATGTCACCTAAACAAGGGACTCTCTGTGACCCGGCCAGAGGCGAGTCAGATTCTAACGACAGATGCCTCAGACACAGCTTGGGGAGCTCATCTGAATGGAAAGTGGATACAAGACAAGTGGCCTGCCAGACTGCAGCATCTACATATCAACATGGAGATGTTAGCAGTCCAGTTTGCATTACTGGCTTTCAAGGATTTACTTCTTCCAGGGCAGGTGTTGATTCTAACAGACAACACAACTGTCATGTGGTACATCAACAAACAAGGGGGAACACATTCTTATCCTCTATGCAGGCAAGCAATGATTTTGTGGGAGACTGCGTTAAGTTTGCAACTGAATCTTCAAGCAAGGTTTCTGCCAGGAGCACAGAACTCCTTAGCAGATGTGTTAAGCAGGCAAATCATGGATCCCCACGAGTGGAAACTGGATCTTCATGTATTTCAGACATTGACAGTGTCCTGGGGAACTCCAGACATAGATCTGTTCGCTTCTCCACTAAACCACCAGCTGCCAAAGTTTTGCACGAAAAGGTTTCATCACACAGCCTGGAAAGTGGATGCTCTTTCTTTCAGTTGGAAAAATCTTCATGTGTATGCCTTTCCACCTCTGCCTCTCCTCCCAAAGGTACTCCTAAAGGTCAGACAAGACAAGCCAAGGATGATTTTAATAGCTCCAGATTGGCCTCTGCAGCACTGGTACCCATTGCTGAGGAGTCTGGTAAGGGAACCTCCATGGCCCTTACCTTTGATTCCACACCTATTGTCTCAGAAGGACGGGCATCTACTCAATGTCAAGCTTCACTCTCTTCATCTAACAGCCTGGCATATTCTGTTTTGAACCATAGCAGGTCTCAGCTTCCTCAACAAGTTTTGAATGTGATTATGGAAGCCAGAAGACCTAGTACAAGGAAAGTGTACGCAGGAAAATGGAAGAGATTTTTATTTTGGTGTACAGCAAAGGATTTGGATGTTTAAGCCAAATTTGAGTGTGGCTCTTCAATATCTTACTGAGTTATTGGACAAAGGTTTGTCTTTCTCTTCCATTAAGATTCATGCTGCAGCAATTTCAGCTCACTATGATTGTGACCCACCATTGTTTTCTCATCCTTTGTTCAAGCAATTTCTTAGAGGGGCAAAGAATATAAGACCCCCACGTAGAGCTCCTACTCCTGCTTGGGACCTCAATTTTGTGTTGGAGAAACTCACTCTACAACCTTTTGAGCCTGCAGCTACTGCTGAATTGAAATATTTGTCATGGAAGACTGCTTTTTTGTTAGCCATTACCTCTGCAAGAAGGGTGTCTGAATTGCAGGCCCTTATGGCGGTTGAGCCTTTCCTGATTTTTCATAAGGATAGGGTATCTTTACGTACTAATCCTTCCTTTATGCCTAAAGTGGTTTCTAGTGTGGCTTTAAACCAAACTATTCATTTGCCTACCTTTTATGCAAATCCCCAAAATAAGGGGGAAAAGATTTTGCACACTTTAGATGTACACAGGCAATTGCGTTATTATTTAAGCAGGACTAAGGATTTTAGGCAGTCTCAGCAGTTGTTTGTTTCTTTTGCTTTGAGTTCTCAGGGTAAGCCTGTGTCAAAACAAACTATTTCTAAGTGGATTGGGTTTTGCATTACTTTCTGTTACTCCCATCATGGCAAGGAGATTCCTGCTGGGATTAGGCCTCATTCCACTAGGGCTACTGCCACTTCAACAGCATTTCTAAGGGGTGGCAACTAAGGATATTTTGGAGGCAGCTACTTGGAGTTCAGTGCATACCTTCTCTAAGCATTACCACCTTCCTCTCTACTCTAAATCTAGGGCTGGTTTTGCCACTGCTATTTTACAGGGCATGTTGTCAGCTCCTGCTTCTTTGTGATTTGCCATCCTCCCTTACCTCTGCTTTGGGATTCTACCCAAGTGTCAGGACTGCAGCAATGTGAGATGAAGAACATAGTACAGTTTTGTACCTACCATAAATGTAGATGTTCAAGATCCACATTGCTGCAGTCATTTATCCTCCCTCCTTCCCTCTGTGTTTAGGGGTGGTTGTGTGGGTAGGATTGTACCTTTCTGACTTTGTATATATTGTACATATATTTGGTACAGGGGTGTTTGGTGTGTTGTTGTTTTTTGGTTTGGCCTTATCTTTTTAGGGTCTTCTGACATCTGGGGCAAGAAAAGACTGAGGAAATGACGTCGGTCATGCGCATTTGTACCCTGACGTCCTGACGTCAGACTAATGCGCCTTGACCGACGTCAGCCTTATACTTTGGTATTCGGGCCGACTGGGACAGCGGACTACCCAAGTGTCAGGACTGCAGCAATGTGGATCTTCGAACATCTACATTTATGGTAGGTACAAAACTGTACTTTTTCCACACTAAATTCTTCACTTCGCAGGTAATCCATAACCACATTTTCTATTCCTTTAACTTCTCCATTGCTAATACTCCTCTCTTTCTCTCTTTATTTTTTGTATTGTAAAATTTTCCATAGCCAGATGCCTTTGCCTGTATTTCTCTTTAAATATATTTGGTGCTGCTCTTTGTATTGATTCATTTTGCTTTCACCTTTGCATAAATATTGCACCATATTAAATAATTTTCTTTCCCATGTCCATATTTCTATTTTGGAAGTCTACTGCTAAAAATATCTCCCCCCTTACTTAGAGAAGTCACTGTTCCATCATACTGTGATCTAACCTGTTAGACTTTCTAGACCAAATCCTTCAATTTGCAGGTATTCTATATCTATTCTATAACTTGATATATATTCTATAACTATTCTATAACTTCTGTTTCTATTTTTTTCTTAAGTAATCTTCTGTTCTGCATTCCCCCTTTGTGATCTTATTTTTTTTGTATTGTGAAATTTTGCATATCTGGGTGCCTTTGCCTGCATTTCTCTTTAATCAATAGAAAAAAGCAGCCCCAAAGATATTCAATCTTACTTTCTCCTTTGCATAAATATTGCACCATATCCCTTTCTTTCCCATGTCTAAATTTCTTTTTTATACCTTTTAAAAATCTCTTGATTTTGTTCTTTATATTTTTGCACTTTCTCAATTACTTATTTTTCCAAACTGCCCAAAGTTTCTTGGTCTAAATAATGTTTTTCATCTGTTCTATTAATGAACACAAGATTCGCATTTGAAGTATTTCTCTCTCTCCTAAATTCTCTATCTAAACTTTTTGTATATTTTCTGTCTGGAAATTCTGGGCTTCTTGCACAATAGTAACAATACATCCTCAATAGTCCACTCTGTTATCTTTATGGCTATTTTTTGGCCCGTCAGTTTTTGAGAGCCCCCCCCCCCCCCCCCGAGCCTTGCCTAACCCCATTGTAGCAATGTTTCCGTGTCTTGATGATCCAGCACCGTCATTTCTTCCAGTACAGGATTGGCCATGTTTTTATCCTGGGACCTGTGCCTCCCAGCTTTTAACTGTCCATGATAAATGCTATGTAAAATGTAGACTATATTATCAGTGTCGCCGTGGTCAGATTTTGTATTTAAAAAGAAACAAATGTCCATCTGTTGAAGGTACTCGGCAAGACTTGAGGATTAATTAATTTCCAGTGCTACTAGTACTACTTTGCTTGCTGATTTTGTCATCTCTCCATTCAGACAGATGACATAACTTTTTCAGAAGTGCTGAGGATGGTAATGTGGAAAAGGAACCAGGTAGTATGGCATCAGACAGTGCAGCAGTTAACTTGTGCAGAAGTGACAGGAAAGGAGCAACAGACTGAGAAGGTGTCTGGATGTTCTTCATGTTTCACTGTTGCAGTCATTACATTTGGGTAATCTGCTGGCAGGCTGCCCTCAGTCGGCCTGATTAACAAAGTCTTGGGTCCTGTGTCGGTTGCTTCCCTTCCCTTCCATGACGTCAGGGGTATAAAACATGCAGCCAACGCCATTACATCAGTCTTTCTTGCCGTGCGGTGCCAGAGGCAGAAGCAAGTGCCGGTAGGCAGACTTCTGAAATTTTCATTTTCGAGTTTCAGAACCGAAGTCTTCAACTTAAAGCTAAGTACCCCATTGGGGAAACTTTTTCTTGCTCCTTACCAATGCCAGCAAACCTGTGATGGATGTCCTCTTGGAGGCGAGGAGACCTAGCACTAGAAAATCTTATGCTGACAAATGGAAAAGATTCTGTACCTGGAATCTCTCAAGGGATGAGCACAGCAGCTCCCAATTTACCTCAGATTTTGCAATACTTAACTGAGATGCTTCATAAGGGCATGTCTTTTTCCTCCATTAAAATCCACGCCTCAGCCGTTTCAGCTCATTGCAACACAGAAACTCCCCTCTTCTCTCATTCTTTGCTCAAGCAGTACCTCAGAGAAGCCAAAAACTTGAGACCACCCAGGAGAGCTCCAACCCCTGCCTGGGACCTTAACTTTGTATTGGAAAAACTCACTCTATCTCCTTTCGAGCCAGCTGCTACTGCAGACTTCAGCCTTCCTTTTAGCAATCACTTCAGCTAGAAGGATCTCTGAATTACAGGCCCTTATGGCAGTGAAGCCTTTCATCATCTTTCATGCGGACAGGGTGTCACTCGGGACCAATCCATCCTTCATGCCCAAGGTGGTATCCAGTGTGGGAGAGCGGATTCTGCATTCATTGGATGTGCACAGACAACTTAGATTCTACTTGGAAAGGACTAAATCTCGAAGAAAATCTGAACTGCTCGTGGCATTTGCTGCAGGAGCAGAGGGAAAGGCTATTTCAAAACAAACAATTTCTAAATGGATAAGCCATTGCATTCATTTCTGTTGTAAGCACCATGGAAAACCCTATCACCCAGGGGATCAGATCTCATTTCACCAGGGCTGCATATACTTCTGCAGCCTTTCTCAGAGGTGTTCCTACCAGGGATATTCTAGAAGCTGCTACTTGGAGTTCATTTCATACGTTCACCAAGCATTATCACTTAATTGTTTTCTAATTCTAGAGCAGGATTTGCCACTGCTGTTTTGCAGGGCATTATAGCTGGTCCTAATGCTGTATAAATCCAGCCTCCCAACCATATCTTTGGGAATCTACCCAAATGTTATGACTGCAACAGTGAAACACGAAGAACATAGTACAGTTGTGCACACTTACCATAAATGTAGATGTTCGAGTGTGTTCACTGTTGTATTTCTGGTTACCCTCCTTCCAGCCCCCTGTTTTTCTCTTACTATACCTCTGCTTTCTTTTACTATGTATAAAAGCCTTTTTGGTGTATTTGCTTTTGGTTGGAGGTATACTTTTGTGTGTGTAATTTTATTTTGCTCCCCATTTGGGGGGCACCTGACATCTGGGGCAAGAAAAACTGATGCAATAGCGTTGGCTGCATGTTTTATATACTCCTGATGACTTGACGTCATGGAAGAAGGGACAGCAACAGATGCAGGACCCAAGACTTTGTTAATTAGGCCGACTGAAGGCAACCTGCCAGCAGATTATCCAAATGTAATGACTGCAACAGTGAATACACTCGGACATTTATGGTAAGTGTACACAACTGTACTTTTTGTGGCAGCAGGTAATGCTGTAACTGAAACATGTGCGGCAAGGACGGCAGGCAAGAAGGAGAGCAGCCAAAAAACTAAGTAAAACTGTTTAAAAAGAAGAGAAGAGAAGACCAAAAGTGAGAATAAGAACAATGACACTGTAAGAGACTGGTGTGTATGGAACATTATGGTAAGTGCTTTGCCTTTTAAAGCTCAATAAATTTGGTCTTTTATTCTTATTAGGACAGACACTTAAAACTGATAGATGTCTTTTGTTACAGAGTTCCAGAAATTTTATCAGTAGAACAATTATTTGTTTTCTGGTAGTAATTTATGTTAAAATGTTACTTTGCGGTTTAGAATTGATGAACTGGAAGAAGATTGTTAAAAAAAAAAAAAAAAAAAAAAATGCAGGGTCTATGTGATGGAGGGTGGAAGTTGGAAGCTGTTATAAATGTGAAAAAAATTGTAAAAAAGTAGCCAAGTGTTATTTTTGTAGCTGATCATAGAGGGACATCAAGATACGCCGGCCAGCCTTAATCTTTCTTTTGGGGGGACATTTCTCAGTTAATGATTGTGATATGGTACCATTTTGGGGAGAAAAGGCATGTATAGCAGGAAAGTGTGTTCCTGAATGCAGGTTGTGTTTGGCAAAGACACTTATGGATGGATTGTCAAGAGCAAACTGTGAATAATGAGAAAAAGTGAAGAAAACCTACAAGGAAGGACAACAGCAGGCAGGGTAGAGGTGGAACTAGGTGAAGAAATTGTAGAAGCAGATGAAAACATATGGAGGGGAAAAGTAAGGAGAGTGCATGCAGGAAGAGAGGTCCGGAAGAAGGAATTGCTACTAATTCTGACATTTTAGCCAGTGAAAGCTGATAGAGGGTCATGGATTATTTGTACATAAACCCAGGAAAATTTTCAGTTGGGGAAAATAATAAGAAAACAAAATTTTAAAATATTTCCCCTAAAATTAAAAGGAAAAGCAAAAATTTTAGAGCACTTTCGGTAAATGTGATCAGTATTAACACTGTAATAAGGATAGATATAAATCTTGCATACTCTAACAGATCATCCACATCACCTTCAGCAAACCATTCCAGTATGATAAGTGAAGAAAGACTGCAAACAGGAACATTGTGGGGTGTAAATATGGAACTTGAGAAGTGAACATTGTTCTGGAGTGACTGTTTATATATATATATATATATATATATATATATATATATATATATATATATATATATATATATATATAAAAAGGTGAGAAGGTTGACTGTTGTGGAAAGAGCATGTTCATAGAATTACAGCCTTCTATGTTAGATTCGCTTTCCTTTCCTAGTTATATATTTCATCAAATATTAGACTGTGGTAGTTGGTCCCTGGCAATTATAATTTTCATGTAAGCAGGGGCACCTGTAATTTGGTTTGGTTTATGCCATCGGAAAGCTTGGGGGTAGCAGATAGTATAGTTGTGACTTTGTTTTTTCCAGACTAGCAATATGGATGAAGGTGATGGAAGAAATGGAGTATATTAAAATAGAGAGGGGAATGAAAAGAATAGATGACAGATTATGGAATGAAATTGAAGTCTGGGAAGCAAGTATTGCAGTTATCTGTGAGATAAAGGATATTGGTGTAATGAGGGAAATAAAAATGTAAAAGAGGTTTAAAAAAAAAGGAAGCAAATTGAGTATTGTATGTTGAAAATATGTACGAGTAAAAAGGAAAATGAGAGAGAATGGAAAGTAAAAACATTTCCAGAACGAGGTGAGGAAGAATTTGAAAAATTACTGTTAGTGAATTGGTTGAAGTACTTAGGAAAGTAAATTTATTTGGGGTTCAGATGGTATAGGGTATGAAATATACAAGAAACTAATGGATTTGAAAAATGTTTTGTAAATATACTGAATGAATGGTTGAAGGAAGGGTTTGTTTATGAAGAGTTATGTAGTGGGATATTAAAATGTATGGAAGAAAGAGAAGAATGAAATAAAATGGAGACCCATCACGCTAAACTCAGAATGTAACATTGAGAATAACACAGAGGAGAATGCAAGGAAAATGAGGGATAGTATCGAAGTTAATATTTGTGGTATAAAAGGGAAGACGTGAAGATTTGTATTTATGGTATGAAAGGGAAGGAAGGTCAGTAATTGTTATTGGTTGTGAAAGAAATTTTGGTTGGTATAATTTAAAAGGGTGTGTGACACTTATGGTAGGTGATATCAAGGCATTTGTTAAAGTAGGACATGATGCTTTGTGGGGTGTTATGAAGAAGTATGGAGCAAGTAATCAAATTAGGTGTGTATATCAGCATGTTAAAACGATAATAGAGCGAGTGTGTCCATGCATGGGTGACTGAGTAAAGAAGTATGCATGAAGTGTGGTATAAGACAAAGATTTACCAAGAGTTGAATATTGCTTGCATTGGCAGCAAATGCAATAGTGAGTGAAGTAGCTTATAAAGTGAAAGATGCTAGATATGCGATACAAAAGGAGGTGGTCATTGCAGTAGTTTTGATATGTGGAGACAATGGTACTTGCTAAGAAAAAAAATGGATGAGGGAAGTGTTTTTTCTGGATGGATGCTTAAAGGAAATTGGAATGACCTTGAATAAAGATGGTGCCTTTTCTAAGGAGAAGATTTGAGTGAACTTGCATAGTTATGATTTAATGGGGAGGATTGATAAAATAAATGAAAAAAATGTATTCTGTGGAGGACATATAGATTAGCATTCAGGAGAATGCTTATATGGTGAATTCTATAATAATGGGGAAAAATAACGTCAAATGTTTATATCATTTTTAGAAAGGTATGAAAAGGAAATTGTGTAATTGGTGTGTTTTCATATGGAGTTTAAGATTAAACCTGTGAAAATGGTGTGTTGTGAATGAGTGAAGATGTAGGGCGGTTGGAGTTGCTAAATCCAGTTCTGCTTCTTTAAACTTTTGAGTAAAGGAAGAGAATAAGTTAGAGTATTTGAATACAAGTACAAACATTTCTGGGAGATGAGAAGGAAACAAAAATTATCAAGAAAAGACAATTGTCCAAATATGGAAATAACTAAGCCTTTTATCTGTAGAAAGCAATTACTTTGGTCTGTCTACTGCGCCAAGTGTACTTGCAAAGGGAAAATTTACTGAATGCATGCCAGGTACAGAACGTCATAACATATGAAATATTTTCCAATTGGAATTTTATGGTAAGCATTTTTATATGAAGCTGTATAAAGAAATCGGTGGTAAATGTTTAGAGAGATAACATTTTGAACTTGGGGGGGCCTTGACCAAAAAAAAAAAAAAAAAAAAAAGACCCCACCCTACCCCCAGTTGTCGGGATTCTCTGCTATGTTGAGCTCTTGCTCAGTCTGGGCGTTCAAATAAATTGAACAGAAGTTCTCTCTCATCCCTTCAGTCATCCTAGTTTTTCTGGGATATTTTCTGGATGCTTTTCTTAGGAAGAGCTTTTCTTACTGGATGAAGTAAAACTGCACAGACACGCACACAGACACGCACACAGACACGCACACAGACACGCACACAGACACGCACACAGACACGCACACAGACACGCACACAGACACGCACACAGACACGCACACAGACACGCACACAGAACCGCACACAGACACGCACAGAGACACGCACAGAGACACGCACACAGACACACACAGAGACACGCACACAGACACGCACACAGACACGCACACGCGCACACAGACACGCACACAGACACGCACACAGACACGCACACAGACACGCACACAGACACGCACACAGACACGCACACAGACACGCACACAGACACGCACACAGACACGCACACAGACACGCACACAGACACGCACACAGACACGCACACAGACACGCACACAGACACGCACACAGACACCTTCCTGAACTTTTCCATCTAATCTCTGGCATCTGCCTAGGAATTTGTCTGGTTTTGGGTTTCATGGCTTGCATATGATTGATTCCCTTGGCCAGACATGATATGAGGGAAATTCAGTGGTACGTCAGGTTGTTGTGGTCTTTGCCTTAACATCTCTTATTTAGATTCCAGTATTGAGGTTTGTGAGGAGAGGTTTTACAGCAGGTGGGTCAGTTTTTATCTCACCCCTGGTGCCCCTCCTTCCTTCTGCTGCCTTGTCTTTCACAACAGATGCCTCAGACTTCACTTTTAGAGCTGTAGTAAAAGGAGTAAAAGGGCAAGGTCTGCAAAATGAGCAGGATAGACAAATGTACATCATTATCAGAGATGTTACAGTGAGCGATGCTTTGCAAACCTTAAATCATCTCTGATCCCTAGGACTTCAAGTCATTATAGATAACAGCACTGTGATGTAGTCTTTAAGCAGTGGCACCAGATCTTGCCCTATTCTCATACTTGCCATGATGTCATGGAAAGTAGCAACTATGCTCAATTTGACACTTCAACTTACATCTGTCAGAGCAAAATATTGTGGATGACGAGCTGAGCAGGATCAAGACAGACTGGTAGAAATTTGCACTCATGCGACTTCCAAGAATTGAGCCAAAGGTTGAGAATACCTCCGATCTACTTGCCTCCTTTTAAAACAGTTAAAAATTCTGCTCTAGGATTCTATGATGACAGGCTAGAAGACCGATGACTTCTCATTCTCCTGAATGGGAAAGTTCCTTTATGCCTTTCTAGTAATTCCAGAGGTGGTTCCTTTTGGCAAAGGCAATAGTTGGGGAAACTGACAATGTGAAAAGGTGAAATCACCACAAGCTTTCCCACAGGCTGTAATTTGCTCTCACAAGACAAAGGTTGCTTGATGCTTCCAAACCTTAAAACAGTTCAATTGACTGCTGAGCAATAGTTTTGCTACCTTTTTATGCACCTTTTTTGAGGATGTCCAGCAAGTAAAGGAGAAGAAATCTGCTACTGGAAAATCTTGTCTAAGCGGCACCAATTAGAAAATCTCTTCTAAGAAACGTGACCAATTTTAGTCTATCTGTGGTTCTTGATTTATTTGAGTTATTTAGCTTCTCTCCTTTATTATTTTTCTATCAGGATTCAGCTTGGCAGACATTTTTTTGCTAGCTTGTCTGGTGTAGGATCCTTCTACCCATCTTAAAATCAAGTAGTTTTTGAAAGGGGTATTTGAACTAGCTCATTAGGTTGATTTGAGGTTCTTGACCTGGAAAACTATTACTCTGATGTTTGTAAGAACATCTGAATTGAAAGCAAATTAGTTCTCAAAGTGGTTTTAGTTCCCCTTCAGCCAATCTATTAAATCTCCCCATGTTCTTTACAGAACCTAAAACCAAGGGAGAAAACATTTTAAATACTCTGGATGGCCATAGGCAGCTTAGATATTTGTTGGACAAAACTGAATCCTTCAGGAAAGCCAGTCAGCTGCACTTGTGAGGGTAGGGAAAAAATAACCACCAGTCTCAAAGCAGACTGTTTTCAGATGGTTGTCTCATGCACTTTATTTTAAATTTTTGATGCTTTCACTATTAACAGTCCACTTTCAGGCAGGGTTGGGACCCAGTCTATCTGGGATTTGGCTTCTGTGGCTTTCTGGAAAGAGGTGAACTCTCTGTTGTGGAAGCAGCAAAACTGGTCATCTGTGCATACTTTCACAAAACATTGCAAACTTCCTTTTCCAGCTTTAGAGCAAGCTTTGCTAGGACCGTTCTCCGGGAGCTCATGGATTCTTGAATTCTTTCCTCCTCTGTATAATTCTAAGCTTTGGGTAATGTACCAGTAGCTTAGGCTACTGCAACAATGATCTAATGTTGAAACTATAGTACAGCTTGTAGTTGTGTATATAAAGTTGCCCTAACAGTAGGTATTATAGATGAAGTAGCAGACCTCCACCCCCCTTGTTTTGTTTCTTCTGTACTGCTGTGATGTGGATATACTCTTGTATGTAGTTACGTATGTTGGATTGTTTTCCATTCTTGGATGCGTCTTTTTCAGGGCTGTGGCCTCCCTTCAGACAAGAAAGCTGTGAAGCTGTTAGCACTCAAATTTCCTATTTCATGTGGCTCTGCTTAAGCCACTGGTAAGGTGTTTGGATGGTTCTGTGAAGCCTTGAAAGCTAGACCAAGGTCATTTGCTGGGCAGGATATAACTCCTAAAGTTTAGGCAACAGTGATCTAGTAGAACATCTTTTGATGTTCTTCATTCCACATTGCTGCAGTCCTAACTATTGGGTAGTCCGCTGTCCAGTCGGCCCGAATACCAAAGTATATGGCTGACGTCGGTCAGGGCGCATTAGACTGACGTCAGTACGTCAGGGTACTAATGCGCATGACCGACGTCATATCCTCAGTCTTTTTTGCCGCATGGTCCGATGCAGAAGCAATTTTGCGAGTGCAGGTTGGCGTTCTGAAAGTTTCTGAAGTCAGAGTTTCAGACCGAATCAAAGTTGGCTAAGTACCCCGATGGGGAATATTTTGGTTTTTTCTTGCCTCAGTATTTAACCGGATGTCAGAAAAAGTGAATAACTGTATTTCTTGTGGGAAACAGATACCTCATAGGGATTACCATACTTTGTGTATACCTTGTTTAGGGCCTGAGCACGGCGTTGTTGGATGCGCTCTTGTGCTAGATTTAACAAACGCACTATTAACAGAAGGTTACACTGTGCCAGGTTAGTTTTTGGGAAGCGTTGTAATTATAAAATGCCGTCGGATGCTCCGCCGCCCGCTTCGCAAAAAGCGCAAGGATAAAGCAGCAAAGCCTAGAGTGGAAGAACCGACAGTCCCTGGCCGGTTCTTTAGAAGGCTCAGTGGAGCCGGAGGTCCTGACAGGTGTTTCTTTGGAGTCCCAGGGAGAGACTTTATTATTACAGGATGTATCGTCTGAGGAACTAGGCCAGGCTGAGGGGCTTCTCAGGTGGCTGTTCTTCCCTCTCTTCCTAAGGTGGTTAGGGCCTCCCCTCTGTTTCCAAGGCTTCTTTGAGAGGCAGGCCTAGTGTAGCTTCAGTGGGGGTTTCTCCTAGTGCTTCAGGGTCTTTGCCTAAGAAACATATGCTTAAAATGGCAGAGGATTTGATTACTATGATTAGAGGTTCTATGCCCCTCCTGATAAGAGGCCTAGGGTGGAACCTGAGTTTGAGAGTTTTGAGCACTGTTCGAGGCTTCTGAGTCTTGGCTGAAGACTTGCAGGAGTATCCTCCTTATTCTGATTCTGATGTGGATGATTCTACTCCTTCAGCTTCTCCTCCTGAGGATTTTTCATTTTCAGAGACTCTGCATTCCATGAGGGAGCATTTTAAATGGGAAGGTCAAGATTTCTCTGATTCCAGGAAGAGGCTTAGGAATTCTTGTTTTACCCCAGCATAGGCCTTTAGCTATACCTCCTGTTCTGAATGTGGTGGAAGATGTTTTGCAGAGGCTTCCCTGAATCCTGATTCTTTGCCTCCTGCCCCAGTTAAACCGGTAGGTACTATAGGGTGCCTGAGGCTCATAAGTATCTTTTAAGAGTCCTAGGGCAGACCGGAAACTGTCTCTCAGGGGCCTAAAGGGGTGAAGGCCTCTGTTGTTAAAAATCCTGTTCCTCCTGATAAAGAGGCAAGGACTTTGGATAGATGGGGAAAGAAAGTGTATACTTCTTCCACTTTAGCCATGAGGGCATTGAATTGTCAGTTTCACATGTTAAAATATCAGAATTACCTCCTTTCACAATTGAAATCTAAGGTGGATGCTCTGGCTGAAGGTATTGAGTGTAAAGAGTTGCAGGATTTAGTTCATGTGTCTGAACAGGTGGGCAAACATTCCTTACAGTGTGGTTTTGATGCTGTGCAGGCCTCCTCGAGGGTGGCTGCCACTGGTTCTGTTCTTCGTAGGCATGCCTGGTTGAGAGATCAGAATTTAGCTGAGCATGTTAAAACAAGGATTTTGGATGCTCCTTTGCAGTCTGATGTGTTGTTTGGTTCGCCTGTGGAAGCAGTTTTAAAGAAAATGGAGGACAAGGCTAAGTCTATGCAAACTGTTAAGGATTTTTTGCAGGTGCAGCCTCCGAAGTTTAGTAGAAATTGGCCTACTAAGGGATGGACTTATCCTGCTTATGATTCCCAGTCTAGGGGTAGGTCTAGGCGTGGTAGGGGCAGAGCTCAAGGTTCTTTTAGGCCTAGGACAGGGAGTTCCCCTGCTCAGACTTCTGGTGAGGGCAGGGGTCAGTCCTTTCGTAAGCAGACCCAATGACCTGCCTTTTCAGCTGCCAGTACATTCTCGCCTGGCAGCACCTTTGGGAGGAAGGCTGTCTCTTTTCAAAGAAAATTGGGATTTAATTACCCAAGACAGATGGGTTCTGGATATCATTCACCACGGTTACAGGTTTTATTTCCATACCTTGCCTCCTTTCAAAGGCATGCCAGACATTCCTCCTCTACAAAGAAAAGAGGCTCACAAGCAAATTTCTCTGTTGCTCCAAATAGGGGCCATTCAGCCAGTTCCTGTGCCAGAAAGGGGCCTAGGATTTTATTCTCGCCTGTTCCTAGTACCGAAAAGGGGAACACGTGGAGACCAATTTTGGATTTATCTATCCTCAACACTTATCTGGACATTCCCAAGTTCAAAATGTTGACGTTACAACAGCTTTTACCTCTGCTGGGCAAAGATCACTGGATGGTAACTTTAGATCTCAAGGAAGCTTACCTTCATGTGCCTATAAGACTAAGTTGCAGGAAGTATCTGCGTTTTCGAGCTGGAAATTCTCATCAGTTCTCTGCATTGCCCTTTGGCTTATCCACTGCGCCCAGAGTATTCACAAAGGTTCTGGCTCCAGTGATAGCTTACTTCAGGCTAAAAGGAATTCAAATCTATCCTTACTTGGACGACTGCCTGATTCTAGCTCAAGAAAAGGAATTCCTTCTACAGCATTTGGATTATGTCATAGCAGTGCTAAGATGCCTAGGGTATTCTGTGAACGAAATAAAGTCCAGTCTAGTACCCTCTCAAGACATGTGCTTTCTGGGTGTGAGACTGAATACAGCAGCCCAGATGGCCTTTTTAACCCCGGACAAACAAAAGAATCTTTCCAGTTACTTCCATCAACTATCTCTTCAGTCCGGGCTGACTGCAAGGACAGTCCTTCAAGCCTTAGGGTTCATGGCATCTTGTATTCTGGTGCTTCCCAATGCCAAACTGCATATGAGGAAGCTGCAATGGTATCTCAAAATGTATGGACACAGCACTGCCAGGATTTGGACACTGTCATTCAAATAATACCTTGCATTCAAAAGGAATTTTTGTGGTGGGCTCAGGAATGTCACCTAAACAAGGGACTCTCTGTGACCCGGCCAGAGGCGAGTCAGATTCTAACGACAGATGCCTCAGACATTGCTTGGGAGCTCATCTAAATGGAAAGTGGATACAAGACAAGTGGCCTGCCAGACTACAGCATCTACATATCAACATGAAAGAGATGTTAGCAGTCCAGTTTGCATTAATGGCTTTCAAGGAGTTACTTCTTCCAGGGCAGGTGTTGATTCTAACAGACAACACAACTGTCATGTGGTACATCAACAAACAAGGGGAACACATTCTTACCCATTGTGCAGGCAAGCAATGATTTTATGGGAGACTGCGCTCAGCTTGCAACTAACTCTTCAGGCAAGGTTTCTGCCGAGCACAGAACTCCTTAGCAGATGTGTTAAGCAGACAAATCATGGATCCCCACGAGTGGAAACTGGATCTTCATGTATTTCAAAAATTGACAGTGTCATGGGGAACTCCAGACATAGATCTGTTCGCTTCTCCACTAAACCACCAGCTGCCAAAGTTTTGCACAAAGAGGTTTCATCACACAGCTTGGAAAGTGGATGCTCTTTCTTTCAGTTGGAAAAATCTTCATGTGTATGCTTTTGCCCCTCTGCCTCTTCTCCCAAAGGTGCTTCTAAAGGTCAGACAAGACAAGCCAAGGATGATTTTAATAGCTCCAGATTGGCCTCGACAGCACTGGTACCCATTACTGAGGAGTCTGGTGAGGAAGCCTCCATGGCCTTTACCCTTGATTCCACACCTGTTGTCTCAGAGGGACGGTCACCTGCTCAATGTCAAGCTTCACTCTCTTCATCTAACAGCCTGGCATATTCTGTTTTGAAAGAC
>NC_056725.1:1378432944-1378442944 GCF_019279795.1 Protopterus annectens | reverse complement strand
TATGCAAACTGTCAAAGCTTTCTTACAGGTCCAGCCACCACGATTTAGCAGGAATTGGCCATCAAAAAACTGGTCCTTTCCAGCCACTGACAAGCCCCAAAGAGGCAGATACAGACGGAAGGGGCAGAGGGCAATCACAAGGGTCATATAGAGGCAGACAATGGCAATCTCCAGCACCAAGAGGTGGTGAAGACAGTGCACAACAATACAGGAAGCAAACTCAATGACTCCCTCATTTCCATGCCAAGCAAGTCTCAGCTGGCAGCACCTTTGGGAGGGAAACTAGCATTATTTGCAAGCAGTTGGCATATTGTCACAACAGACAAATGGATACTGGACATTATAAACAGAGGCTACAAATTTCAATTTCACCCTCTTCCAAAAATGAGAGGCATGCCAAACCTACCACAAAATCAAAGGGTAGAGGCACAACTGCAAATTTCAAAGCTCCTAAACATGAGGGCTATACAAAAAGTACCTACGCACCAACAAGGTCAAGGTTTTTACTCAAGACTTTTCCTGGTACCAAGAAAAGGAACCGACTGGAGACCCATTCTGGACTTATCCATCCTAAACACATTTCTACTGCACAAAATTCAAGATGCTCACATTACAGCAACTTCTTCCAATGCTGGGCAAGGAGTTTTGGCTGGTAACATTGGACCTCAAGGAGGCATACCTGCATGTCCCAATCAGACAAAGCTGCAGAAGATACCTCAGATTTCTTGCAGGTTCAATCCACTATCAATTCTCTGCATTGCCCTTTGGCTTATCTACTGCGCCCAGAGTATTCACCAAGTGCCTGGCATCAGTGATTGCCTATTGCAGACTTCAAGGGATACAAATTTAACCTTATCTGGACGACTGCCTGATCCAAGCGGACAGCAAACATATACTACTGGAACATCTGGCATATGTGACAGTTACTGCTTTCTCTGGGATACACCATCAACAAGGAGAAATCAAAGCTAACACCTTCTCAGAAAATAACCTTCCTGGGTGCCAGCTTGGACACACACACCCAGATGGCATACCTTACGCCAGAAAAACAAGGGCAATTATCTCAGTACTTCAAAATACTAGCAAAAAGTACCAGGCTTACTGCAAGGAAAATCCTGCAGGCTCTGGGATTCATGGCATCTTGCATTCTTCTAATCCCGTGTGCAAAGCTGCATATGAGGAAACTTCAATGGTACCTAAAAAATCTATGGTCTCAACACAGTCACAGCTTGGAAGCAATTATTCCAATAATTCCCTGTCTACAAAAGGAATTCCTATGGTGGGCCCAAGCATGTCAAGTAAACACAGGCCTCCCATTCTGCAAGCCTCAAGCAAAACAAGTCATAACCACAGATGCCTCAGATTACGCCTGGGGGGCGCACATGAAGGACAGGTGCATTCAGGGCAGATGGTCCCAAAAGGAAAAGCACCTTCACATCAATCAAAAAGAAATGCTGGCAGTAATAAATGCAATTACAGCTTTCAAGGACTTCCTGCATCCAGGACAATTGCTCATAAGAACAGACAACACCACAGTAATGTGGTACATAAACAAGGAGGAACTCACTCATACCCCTTGTGCAGACTAGCCATGACTCTTTGGAACTTGGCTCTGGAAATACAAATCGAACTTCAAGCACAGTACTTGCCAGGGATGGAAAACACACTGGCAGACACTCTGAGCAGAAATATGACAGATCCACACGAATGGAAGCTACATCCACAGGTGTTTACGGAGATAGTCCAAGCGTGGGGGAGGCCAGATATAGATCTTTTTGCCTCCCACAGAAACCATCAATTGAAAAGGTTTTGTTCAAGGACCTTCCATCCAAAGGCCTGGAAAGTGGCGCCCTTTCATTCAGTTGGACAACATGGACAGTTTATGCATTCCCACCTCTGCCTCTTCTGCCCAAGGTGCTTTTGAAAGCAAGAACAGACAAACCGAGAATGATACTGATTGCTCCAGACTGGCCAAGGCAACACTGGTATCCACTCCTGAGGAGCCTAACACATACTCCTCCCTGGTCCCTGCCTCTAATACCTCTTCTACTGACGCAGAACAACTACAAAACCCTTCACAGCCAGCTGAAAACACTCAACCTCGCTGCATGGAAAATTCCTTAACACCACATCAAACTCTACTCTCCAAGGAGGTGCAGGCTGTCATTTTGGAGGCCAGAAGACCATCTACTAGAAAAGTTTACTCCGCAAAATGGAAGCGGTTTTGCTGTTGGAATGAGGAAAGAGGGCAGGACCCTAGAAAATTGAACTTTCCTCAGGTTTTACAGTACCTAGCTGAACTACTGAGCAGTGGACTTTCATTTTCTTCAGTCAAAATACACGCCTCAGCCATTTCTGCAGAATTCAACACGGATCCTCCTTTATTCTCACACCCACTCTTACGGCAGTTCCTCAGAGGGGCTAAGAGTATAAGACCTCCAAGGAAACAACCAATACCAGCCTGGGACCTTAATTACATACTAGAAAAATTAACATTGCCTCCCTTTGAACCTGCTGCTTCAACAGATCTACAATATTTGTCCTGGAAAACAGCTTTCCTTCTGGCCATCACTTCAGCTCGTAGGGTTTCGGAACTACAGGCCCTCATGGCGGTGCAGCCCTTCCTCATCTTCCATCAGGACAGGGTTTCCCTTCGTACCAGCCCATCTTTTATGCCTAAAGTGGTATCTAGGGTAGCCTTAAACCAAGCCATACACCTTCCTACCTTTTATCCTAACCCTCAAAACAAAGGGGAAAGGCTGCTTCACTCTTTAGACATCCATAGACAGCTACGTTACTATTTGGACAGAACAAAGTCCTTCAGGAAATCAGACCAACTTTTTGTGTCCTATGCCGTAGGGGCTCCAGGGAAACCAGTTACCAAACAGACCATTTCCAAGTGGATTGGCCACTGCATAATGCTTTTGTTACTCCTATCATGGGAAACCTGTCCCTACTGGTATCAGATCTCACTCCACCAGAGCCACAGCCACCTCTACAGCCTTCTTCAGAGGTGTGCCTACTAAGGATATCTTGGAGGCAGCCACTTGGAGTTCTGTACATACCTTCACAAAACACTACCATCTGCCCTTATACTCCAGAACAAGAGCAGGCTTTGCCACTGCTGTTTTGCAGGGCATTCTGGCTCAACCCAGTTCCTCATAGTACCTACCACCCTATGCATAGCTTTGGGACTCTACCCATCTGTGATTACTGCAGCTGTATGCACGATGAACATAGTACAGTTTTGTACCTACCATAAATGTAGATGTTAGAGTGCTAATACAGCTGCAGTACAGGTTTCCCTCCCTCCTTCCTCTTGGTAAGGCCATGGGGCCTGAAAACCTCTTCATACCTCCTGACTGGGTTATCCTGCTATGTTTTATTTGCTTGCATTTGTGGATTAGCTTTATTTATGTATTGCCTTCCTTTTGGGGGCACCTGTCATCTGGGGCAAGAAAGACTGAAGAACATGGCATCGGCTGTGTCTTATATACTCTGGCCTTCCTGACGTCAGAAGAGTAAGTGACAACAACCGACGCCGGACCAAGACTTTGGAATTCGGCCGACCGAGGGACCGCCTGACGGCTGAAAACCCATCTGTGATTACTGCAGCTGTATTAGCACTCTAACATCTACATTTATGGTAGGTACAAAACTGTACTTTATCAGAGTTGAACTGTCTACTTTTTAATATTTTCTCTGGTGGCCCTAGGCCATATCTTCGAAGTTAAACTATTAAGCACACTTTTGGGGGCTCTTCTACTTCCCCACTTTTTTTAAACTTTTACCCACTTTATTTTTATGGGAGGAGACTTGTTCCACAGGACAGACAATTAGACCTGTTTACCTTTTGGGTGAGTAACATAGTAAATGTACATAAAATGTCAGATTTGTAGGCAGTTTAAGTTCTGCATTGAAAAGTAGAAGCAAGTGGAATTTATTTACAAAAATAAGATGTAGAAGGTTCCATTAACTTGATAAAGCTCAGTCTTTAAACATTCTGAAGCAGTTGATTCACTGCCTGCCAAAATGGTAAAGATGTATAGGTAACCGCAAATACACGTTTTTCTCCTTTGGCCCATCCCGCTTCAGTTCTGCATCCTTAAAGTATGGGATAGCCTGTTCAGTTTCTAAGGCATGGGACAGCCAGGAAGTATTTCAAAATTTTAGTGTTGGTGCTGACTAGAAGTTTCTCCATTGTATTCCTTTAAAGGTATTAGTTGTAAAGTTACCTTTCCACTAGCCATGTCAGAGAGAAATTAAGCTGCAGTGGCTTTAAGGTTTGGGAAAAATTATCGTTTGCCCCTTCCCATAATTCCATTAAGGTTAAGGAGTCCATGGTGGTTTTTCTCCCAACCTTGAACTTATTCAACCCAAAATTTGGTGCCAGTCCCAAAGGTGTCCTTTTTGGCCATATTCAGCAAGTTTTTAGGTGCTGGTGCCTATGTTGAAACCTAGGGCGGCTACGGTGGTGCAGTGGTTAGCGTTGCCGCCTCACAGCAAGAGGTTTTCCGGTTCGATTCTCGGCTGGGGTGCCTTCTGTGCGGAGTCTGCATGTCCTCCCTGTGGTCGCGTGGGTTTCCTCCGGGTGATCCGGTTTCCTCCCACATCCCAAAGACATGTAGTAGGTGGATTGGACACTAAATTGGCCCTAGGTGTGAGTGTATGCGTGTGTGTGTCTTCTGTGGAAGGTTGGGTGCCGGGTTGGCAGCTCGACCCCATAAAACTCCACTGCCAATCATAGTGGACACGTGGTCCGCTGTGGCGACCCCTAACCGGGGAAAAAGCCAAAAGAAGACGACCTATGTTGAAACCTGTGGCTGTCATGGCAGTATCTGTTTGTAGGCCTCTGTTTCTACGTCAGTGGTATCATTGACGCCATTGGTGCAGATCATGATCTTGGCACCAGTGTTTTGGATCTTGGACTTTAGGGAGAGTGGCAAGATTAGTCCTTATTTGCCTAACCGTTATATTTTTAGGTATGTAGACATTGATATTAACCCAGCAGTTTACTACATCTGGTTCCCCCAGAAACCTTACTTTTGCCCTGAGGGTAGGGGAGTATGTCTGGGGATCTTTTGCCCTGCCACTTGACACATTTCAGGGCAGGGATGCCCAGGATTTTGTGCATTTCCCTACAAGATATTCAGCTTAGGAGCGTACAGCTTCCTCTTTATATTAGATGTTCTTCGTGTTTCACTGTTGCAGTCATCATACTTGGGTTATCTGCCTGCAGGTAGCCCTCAGTTGGCCCAAATACCAGAGTCTTGGGATTTCTGCGTCGGATGCTGTCGCCTCTTCCATGAAGTCAGGGGTATAAAACATGCAGCCGACACCATTACATCAGCTTTTCTTGCCATGTGGGAGTCCGAAGCAGAAGCAGTTTGCAAGTGCCGGTCGGCTGCTAACTGAAATTTTCGCTTTTAGAGTTTCAAAAATGAAGTTTTCTAAAGCTAAGTACCCTGATGGAGATCCTTTTTTCTTGTTCTAACCGATGTCAGAAAAAGTTAACAATTGTCTTGCCTGTGGAAAGCAAATACCTCAGATTTTCATTCTTACTGCGTCACCTGTTTAGGCCCAGACCACAACGTTCCTCGCTGTCAGTTTTGTGCCATATTCAATGCCGGAACTATTAGTCGTCGGGTTGTCTTTGTTGCTAAATTCTTTCGCTGTCATTCTCTGTATTCCAAAATGGCTTCGATAAGCCATCTGACTACCGATCTGAAAAAAATGTAAGGATAAAGACAGAGACCGCATAGGTCCAAAACTGCTGACGACGCTTCCGTTTAAGCAGGTACTCAGTGAGGCGCCTTCGCAGCCCCAATACCTGCTTCTACAGATTCTAAGGCCTTTGCTGAGACCCATTTGGAATCCGGTACGTCGCGAGATGCTGCTTTGACTATGGAATCTGCGGATGTCTCTACCTTGGATGCGTCCAGAGTCGCTGTGCAGGCACCGGCTTCTGAGGGTTTATTTAGACCTTCCAATGTTTGTATTAAACCAACTACTTCGTTTCTGACTAAAACTACCGAGTTTCTCAGGCCCAGAGTTCACACTACGCCTAGAAAACTGACCAGAGCGCATTCTCAAGCTCCCATGCCACAGAAACAAATGCTTAGAATGGCTGAAGACCTTATTACTTTAATTAGGGGAAGCCAGCCTTCCCCCTCTCAAAGACAAAGAATTGTTTCCTTCTGATTCTACAGGCCAGGAGTCCGATAACTGTGATCCCTCTGATTACCAGGACACACCCTTATCCACCTGTGAGGATTCAGCTGCAGATGATTCCATTCTCTCTGTTTCCCCTCCAGAGAAGTTTTCTTTCGGTGAAACCTTGCATACCTTGAGAGCATTTCCGTTGGGAATGCCAGGACTACCCACAGTCCAGAAAGACACTCGGAGAATTTTTAGATTTGCCTCAGCACAGGCCTCTAGCTATACCTCCTGTCCTGGATATTGTAGATGTCTTCATGGAATCCAGTCTTACCCCGTGATACTTTACCACCAGCTCCTAGACAGCCTGATGGGTACTACAGACTACCTGACTCTCCCAAATTTCTCTTTAAAGATCCCACTGCGGATCCAGAGACCATTTCCCAAGGACCTAAAGGTATTAAGGCTTACTACAGCCAAAAACCCTACCACTTCGGACAGGGATTCTAGGGCTTTAGACAGATGGGGTAAGAAGGTATATACCTCTGCAACTCTTGCCATCAGGGCTTTAAATTGCCAGTTTCACATGTTGAAGTACCAGCAGCATGTTATGGAATTAAACAAAAAACTATTCCTGATTGTACAGAAAATAACTATTTACAAGAGTTAATGCATTCTGCAAACCAAGTTGGGAAACATACTTTGCAGTGTGGTTTTGATGCCTTGGAAGCATCTTGCAGGGCTGCTGTCACTGGGTCTGTTCTGAGAAGGAATGCTTGGCTAAAGGTACAAATCTTGCCAGACCATGTCAAAGCAAAATTACTAGATGCTCCATTAAACAAAGAATGTTTGGCACAAAAACAGAAGTTCTTAAGTTGGAGGAAAAAGTTAAATCTATGCAAACTGTTAAAGATTTCTTACAGGTACAGCCACCTAGATTCAGTAGGCATTGACCTTCTAAAAATTGGTCCTTTCCAGTCCCCTCCCCCCAGACCTTCTCAGTCCAAATCCAGAAGCAACAGATGACAAAGTCTACAGTCTCGGGGTATGCAGAAATCTAAACAATGGAGTGCTCCCACCTCAAAAACAGGGAGTGGTAAGCCACCCCCATATGGAAAAAGTTCACAATGACTTGTCTATCATCCTTCCCAGCCATGCCCAAGTACTTGCACCCCCTAGGCGGAAAACTCACCCTGCATGCAGAAAACTGGAAGTAAATTACCCAGGACCAATGGGTCAAAAACACTGTATCCCAGGGATACAGGTTGTACTTGCACTTCCACTCACTGCCATCCCCAAGCAGGTTGCCAGACCTTCTTCCAAACCAGTGGCAGAGGCCCAAAAGCAAGTACTTTCTCTTCTCAGTATCAGGGCTATTCAGCCTGTTCCAGTAGAGCAAAGGGGACAGGGTTTCTACTCCAGACTGTTCCTGCTGCCCAGAAAAGATAACTCTTGGCACCCTGTCCTGGATCTGTCAATTCTCAACACTGTCTTGGTGGTACCAAAATTCAAAATGCTTACACTCCAGCAGCTGTTTCCTATGCTAGCCAAGGACTCCTGGCTGGTCACCCTAGACTTAAGAAGCTTATCTGCACATCCCTGTAAGGGAATCTTGCAGAAAATATCTACGTTTCAGGGCAGGCTGTATGCACTATCAGTTCTCTGCATTTCCCTTTGGCTTATCTACTACACCCAGGGTATTCACAAAGTGCCTGGCTCCAGCCATTGCATACTGCAGGCAGAAAAATATTCAGATTTACCCGTACTTGGATGATTGCCTGATTCAGGCGGACAGTCAGGAATTGCTACTTCAGCACTTGACGTTTGTAAAGAGACTCTCTGGGGTATACCATCAGTGAAAAGAAATCACATCTGGTACCCAGTCAAAAGATTGTATTCCTGTGAGCAAGTTTGAACACAACTTCCCAGATGGTATTCCTCACTTCAGAAAAACAGGTTTATTTGACAAATTACTTCAAACTACTGGCCACCAAAACCCAGTTGTCTGCAAGAAAAGTACTGCAAGCCCTAGGGTTCATGGCCTCATGCATTCTCCTAATTCCATATGCAAGATTGCATATGAGGAAACTTCAGTGGTACTTAAAAAGTCTCTGGTGTCAACATTCTCAGGCCTGAAAATGCTGATTCCTGTCATTCCTTGTCTAAGGACAAAGTTCCTTTGGTGGGCAGAGGCTTGCAACCACAACAAGGGACTCCCCTTTCACTCAACCCCTTGCCAACCAAACCCTGACAACAGATGCATCAGACTATGCATGGGGGGGCTTACATGGCAGACAAATGCATTCATAGCAAATGGAGCCCAGGGCAAATGTGCCTGCATATCAGTCAAAGAAATGTTAGCTGTACAGAATGCACTGACAGCCTTCAAATACCTTATCCTTCCAGGACAATTCTTGATAAAGACAGACAACACCACAGTTATGTGGTACATAAACAAGCAGGGGGAACTCATTCCTACCCACTCTGCAGGTTAACCATGGCCCTGTGGAATACAGCCTTGAGCAGTCAAGAGCACCTGCAAGCTCAATTCCTGCCAGGCAAACAAAATTCACTGGCAGACAACTTAAGTAGAAATATACTGGACCCACACGAGTGGAACCTGAAACCCAACTCATTCAAACTTCTAATCCACAGGTGATGGAGTAGAAATATACTGGACCCACACGAGTGGAACCTGAAACCCAACTCATTCAAACTTCTAATCCACAGGTGGTGGACACCAGAGGTGGACCTCTCTGCTTCCCCCCAAAACCATCAATTGAGCAAATTGTGCACTAGAACTCCCCACAGCCAAGCATGGAAAGTGGATGCCCTATCCTTTACATGGGAAAATCTCTCAGTCTGTGCCTTTCCCCCTCTGCCCCTCCTCTCAAAAGTACTACTCAAGATCAAACAGGACAGGTCAAGGGCTATCCTTATTGCACCAGACTGGCCATGCCAGCACTGGTACCCACGCCTATGCCGTCTGACAGCAGTGCCACCCTGGCACCTACATCAGACCTCCTCTCTGCTGTCCCAGCAGGAGGGACAGATTTTGCATCCTCAACTGCAAACCCTGAACCTTGTAGCCTGGCTTATTCCATGAATACACCACCAGCAACCCTCAGCAAACAGGTGCTGGATGTAATCCTTGAGGCCAGTCAGCAAGAAAAGGTGTCTGAGTTACAGGCTCTTATGGCTGTGGAACCCTTCATTATTTTCCATGCGGACAGGGTTTCCCTCAGGACTAACCCATCATTTATGCCCAAGGTGGTATCCAGTGTGGCTTTAAACCAATCCATCCATTTACCAACCTTTCCCTAATCCTCAGAATAAAGGTGAAAGGATCCTGCACTCCTTGGACGTGCACAGACAGCTCAGCTTCTACCGTGACAGGACTAAGCCTTTCAGAAAAACTGACCAGCTGCTAGTCAGCTTTCCTACAGGGGCAGAGGGCAAGGCCATTTCAAAGCAAACCATTTCCAGATGGATAGCACACTGCATCCATTTTTGCTACAAACACCATGGAAAACCTATCCCACAGGGGATCAAAACTGATTCCACTAGGGCTACCTCAAACTCTACAGCATTTCTCAGGGGAGTCCCTACCAGGGACATCCTGGAAGCTGCAACCTGGTGTTCTGTACACACCTTCAAGTCACCAAGCATTGCCATTTACCTATCTTTTCTAAATCCATAGCTGGATTTGCCACAGCAGTCTTACAAGGCCCCTGATCATCCTCATTGGCCCAAGGAGCTCCTCAAGTACTTTTTACCCTAAATGTAGATGTTAGTGTATTCACTGTTGCAGTCCTGGTCCTACCCTCTCCTCACCTTTTGCCCC
>NC_056725.1:1378427906-1378432444 GCF_019279795.1 Protopterus annectens | reverse complement strand
GTTTTATAGGTTTTTGGTTTTAAAAGGTGTGTGTATAGGTGTGTGTGTATAGGTGTGTGTATAGGTGTGTGTGTATAGGTGTGTGTGTGTAGGTGTGTGTATAGGTGTGTGTGTGTATGTATATACATGTGGTGTGTGTGTGTGTGTATGTATATACATGTGGTGTGTGTGTGTGTATGTATATACATGTGGTGTGTGTGTGTGTATGTATACATGTGGTGTGTGTGTGTATGTAGACATGTGGTGTGTGTATGTGTATATAGACATGTGGTGTGTGTGTCTGTGTGTGTGTATATATATATAGATATAGATATAGATATAGATAGATATATGTATATATAGATATGTAGTGTGTGTGTGTATTTATCTGAAGTATTAAACTTCATTTGATCATCAACCTGTGGTTATCTGATCTGACCTGGATCCGAGCCGGCAGCTTTCCAAGCTAAAGATCTGAGCTCCAAGCTCCTCCCCTTTACCCATAATGCCCTGCCACCTCCTTCCAATCCCCAGATCTCGTTTGCCTTTGCTTTGTCAAGTACGGGTTTCTTTAGCTCCTAGCTTTAGGCAATCTGTGAGTAAGAAAAGTTTCTTAAAATCCAGGTTTTTGTGTGTGTGAACAGTTAACTCCTTAGTTTCAACCCGTTTACCGTTCCTACTAGTTTAAAGCTTAGTACCCCCCCCCTTTCCCCTTGGGTATTTGTGTGAAGCGCGTGTGTTTTCGTTTGGGATTATGGTCGAGGCCACTAAGGCCATTTTTTTGTAAGTGCAGTGAGTGTGGTCATAAGCTTTCCCCAGTGTATGGCCACACTCAGTGCGTCCTCCGCCTGGGGGTACCGCAAATGTCTTCGGGCTGCCAGATTTGTGCAGCTTTTAATCCCCGGGCCATGAGGGATAGGAGGAATATGCTGATTCTGGCGGGTCTTCTACTCTTGGAGTCTGCTTCTTCCTCCTCTCCCTCAGTGGCTACAGCTGTGGCTTTGGCTGTTCAGCCTTTTGTTCCCTCTCCCCTGGCTGGGACTCTACCTCCGATTTCTTCTCAGGGAGTGAGGGACTCTAGGGAGGAGAGAGAGAGGCATAGGGCCGACTCTGCCCTCTCTGCCCCGCCTGCCAACCTGCTCTTTTCACCTCAGATTTCCGGGCCTTCCTCCCCTTGGCTCCGTTCGCCACACTTCTCGCCGGAGGAGGCCCTACCTTTTTCGAGGTCGTCACAGTGGCCCTCCCATCCATTTTTGGCGGACTCTTCTAGGTCGACCCGTAATCTCTCCCACACTGATATGGACCGGATGAAGCGTAGTTTCCTCCAAACCCAGTTGCAGATGGGAGTGCTGCTGCTTCCCCCCCCACCCCCACCCTCCATGGGGTATTTCAGCCCTACTTTTTGCCCAGATAGCTCCTTCTACGATCCATTATTGGGTTTCGGAGCTGTCTGATCCGAGGCGTCCCAGAGCCGGGGTGTCGGCGCCGACGGTTATAGTTACCTCGACACCAGCCATGCCCTTGAGTTTGTCTGATCCGGGGAGGCCAGTGTGTCTTCGGCACCCTTTCTGGTCCGAGCGCTTCGGCACTGATCCCCCCGCTGGGTCCAAAGGTGTTAACCACGGAGCCCAGAGAGATTGGTTCTTCCTCTGCTTTCGACGTGGTGGAGAGGGTTCTCTCAAGAGGTTCGAGTCCCCCTACTCTATCTTCGGATCCTGCTCCCACTCCCTTGCAGCTGGGCTTGTCTTCCATCATCCAGTCCCAGGGACAGCCTGCATTGACGCCCCGTCCGTTCCACTGGCGGAACACGGCCCTGTTGGTGAACCCTCCTCGGACAGTCCCATCGAGGGGGTCCCTCACAAACCTAAGTTTAAGAGAAGGCACTTGAACTCCCTTGAGTCCCACACGGAGGACACAGATTTGGAAGGGGAAGGTTCCCCCAGGTCGCCCCCGATGACTTCTCCTTTGGAGACATTATGGAAATGCTTCGCCTGAAAAGGGGGCTGGTCAGCCCAAAAGCCTTCCTCGGACGAGTCGGTATTTCTGGAGGCGTTCGCAGGCCTATCTACCTCTTGGGTGTCCCCTCCGGTTGACCTAATCACTACCAGGGCGTGGACGGAACCGGACACTATAGAGCCGATCCCAAGGAGGCTAGACAGGATTTTCATTCCCCCCGTGGATAGCACGGCTTGGAGTAAGGTTCCCCGGTAGGTGCCATGGTGGTGGCGGTAGCCACCAAGAGGGATCTCGCTCAGGATAGTTCCTCGATCCATCCCCCTGATAAGGTGTCTCGGACTATGGATCCTATCAGGAAGCGGATGTTTGCTTCAGCTACCTTTTCCATAATGGCACTGAATTACTTGGCCCATGTAATTAGACTTTCAATGGGATCTGGTGAAAGAATATCCTGAATCTCCCCATGAGTCCATGTCGGCCGAGGCCAAACTGACTTTCCCGGCTCGCATGGCCACTCTAAAATCTGTTTCGAACACGTCTTTGTGGCTATTTTCCCATACCACGCAAGGAGCCGCTAGACCCAGCGAGTCTGGTATCGCCTTAAGGTGTCACGCCTGGCTCCGGCTTTGTGACTTTGCCGAACCTTTCAAAGCGTCCTTCGCAAACGCACCCTTCGGTTCTACTCTGTTTGGGAAGACTGTCCGCGACACATTAGTTCAGAGCGAGAAAGATGGGAAGACGCTGTCTGCCGTCTGAGTCTGCTACTCGGCTCCTCAAAGGTTGTTTTCTGGGAACCAGAGAGGACAAAAGATGTGGTTCCGGTAGTCTCAGCAGTCCAGTTGCGCTCCGGACCCTTCGTCCTTCAGAGGCAGAGGGGGACAAGGTGGATGCCAGCCCAGAGGCAGAGGGGGCCAAAAAAAATTGGGTCGTTGGAACCCTTTTCTGATCGACCCACGCAGCAGCCCTGAGGGGGTTGCCCGACTGTTCCTCTGTGGAGGCAGTTGGGGGGTGTTTTTGAAAGCACTTGGCCCAATGGGAGTCCATAACATCAGATCACTGGATGCTTTGAGTAATATCCAGAGGTTACTCTATCCCTTTCATAAATCTGCCTCCTCAGTTGAGGCGTCTCCCCGATGTACCACCCAGTCAGAGGGAGGCTGTAGCTTTAGAGGTAAAAAAGCTGCTAGAAAAGAGCCATCCAGCACGTCCCCCCAGGACAATCCGTATTAGGCAATTACTCGAGGTTCTTTTTGGTGCCAAAGAAGGCGGGGGAGTTGAGGCCGATCCTTGACCTTTCAACAATGAACCTCTTCATTGCCAAGGAAAAATTCCGGATGGTTACGCTTCAATCCATTCTCCCCCCTGCTGCAGGAGATGTACTGGAATTGCACCATAGACCTCAAGGTTGCGTATTATCACATTCTCATGGACATGCGTTCCAGGAGGTTTCTCCGCTTCCAGCTAGGGGCCAGTCATTACCAGTTCAGGGTCCTACCCCTTCGGTCTTGCCACAGCCCCCAGGGTGTTCACCAAGGTCATGGCAGTTATAGCCGCCCACTTGAGGCTTCAGGGAATACAGGTTTTTCCTTACCTCGACTACTGGCTCCTGACCGCCCCCACCAGACATATACTCTGCTTAGCCAGTTATTGTTTCCTACTTCTAGCATCCCATTTTGATGATCACCATAAACTTGAAGTCATCACTCCAACCAGTTCAAGTCTTGAAGTTCATAGGGGCCAGGATAGACACGCTTCAGAGAAAGGCCTTCTTGACGTCAGACAGACTTCGCAGTTTGACCTTACACGTTTTAGCCCTTCATCACCTGCCCCGTCAGCGGAGTTGGTCCTGAGAGCTCTATGGTCCATGGCAGCGGCAGTCAACCTCGCGCCCTGAGCCCGCTTGCACATGAGTATTCTCCAGTGGATATTACAGGTTCAGCGATCAATCCTTCACCATCCGTTGGATTGCGAATTCCTCTCAGCAGTGTGTCCATAAATTCTCTCTTGTGGTGGCTCCACTCCCGAGAGCTTCGGGAAGGACGACCATTTATGTAGCAACCCCAAGCCATGGTGACCACGGACGCTTCTCGCCTTGGGTGGGGGGGGATTACGCAGGCAGAACTGTTAAAGGTACGTGGACTCAGTGACCGTTCTGCATATCAATGTTCTGGAGAAGAGAGTGGTGCTTCTAGTGTTGCAAGCCCTTCATGCCTTTCTCCCCCCAGGGTCTATTGCGAGTCAGACAACATGTTGGTGGTCTGGTGCATCAACAAACGGGGGGACCAGGTCTTACCCTCTGTCAACAGGCTATGAGAGTTTGGGATTGGGCGATATCCACCAACCGTTTTTTTGTTAGCAATGCACATTCCGGGTCGGTCCAACTTCCTAGCGGACAAACTTGAGTCGAACTATCCTCTCGCCTTACGAGTGGTCTCTGAATCCCTTAGTAGCGAAACAGATCTTCCACAAGTGAGGTCAGCCTTGCTGCGATCTCTTCACATCACCTTCCAACGCTAAGTGTAGCTAGTTTTTGGCTGTAATTCCCCCTACGGGGGAAAGCCCCAGTGACTCTCTAGTTCATGCTTAGCCACCCGGTCTTCTGT